>NC_133337.1:53562656-53662656 GCF_030506205.2 Paramisgurnus dabryanus | reverse complement strand
TACGTTTATTTACTCGTGGCGCACCGCCACAGAATCAGCGCTGGCTGCCACAAATAGATTTTTCATGATCCCCATTTACATTTATATTTTACTGTTTAAAAACGTCTTAATTCATTGTTGCAAAAACCCACCGCGCCCTCCCTTTCTATGTTGCATGCAGCGCGCGCCTCTCTCTCTCTCTCACATGAGCGTGAAAAGGTGGCGGTGTTTCAATGTCCGTTCCTCCGTATACTTTCTTTTTCGCGTAAACGTCAACAGTCACAGATTTTACTGACAGAGAAGACGGCGATGACTTGACGAAAGGTTAGCATTAGTTTTTCACACACACACACACACACACACACACACACACACACACACACACACACACACACACACCTGTTCTCTCCCTCTCTATAATGCAATATGCCTGCGCACGTGTTTTTTAGTAACTTTATGCAACAGTTGTATTCTCTCATATTTCTGAATTTGCACCCAATTGTCTGTGCTATACGCGACAATAAAACTCGCATTTAAATAAAAAGGGGCTCATAACAAGACATTGATGAGAAGAGCAATGTAAATGTATGGTGATTTATATACCAGCTGTAAACATACACGTACGTTTCGTAATTTCTTGTTATTTTGCGGGTTTCTTTCATATATAAAAGCGCTTAAGCATTTACTTGTATTCTAGGCGAAAAAACAAGTCAGTGGCAAGTCAGTTCCTGAATAACACGACACAAACTTTAAAAAGTCAAATTCACTTCTCAGAGGCACAGAACTGTTCCTGAAACTGACGTTCTCCCCAAACTGAAATTAAACACAGTGTTTCGAGTTTTTCTCGTCTGTGTCATGTTGATATCAAGAAGCAACGTGCACATGACGACGAGAGAGGTGACCTGCTGCGCAATCGAGTTACCCCTCCCACTTCTGAATGTTTAACTGATATTTTCTAACCGAGATTTCTAATCCCGTCCGAATTGACCATCAATATTACAGACGTCCTGTGGTAAAATTACATTACGCCATCTACAACCGTAAAACTAATCCCATCCGAATAGGGCTATAGTCTGCTCATTTTATGTCTGACAACAGAACTGATAATATGTAAATAATAGCAATCAGTTGTGTTAAAATGCAATATAACGTGACAGATCAAAGAGTAGAAGTGAAACATATTTCAGGTGCCAACACTCGATCAAACCGGATCAAACGTAAACACGTGATGACGTCACATATATGCTAATTAGAGTGTGACGTCATCACCGCCACAAATCTCTCAAAATCCTGTGGGAAACACTGTGGTACCAAATGTATACATATCTGTACCTAAGATAGCTTGGGGCAGTTTTTTGACCATTTTTATTTTTCTAATGATGTATTAGAACTCATGGGAGTTATGTTAGCCAAATACTGGCTTCTTGAAGTGCATGTTCGGCTTTTAGATGAGGGTCTGTGTTAAATTTTTTACTGTGTTTAAAGGTGCAGTATGGGACTTTAAGAAGACATATCAGGTAAAAAATTTATTTTTAACTGTGTTTAAAGGTGCAGTGTGGGACTTTAAGCAGCATCTAGCAGTGAAACTGAGAATTGCAAGCAACAGCTCAGTCCACAGCTCACCCTTTCCTTTCGAAACGCATAATGAAGCTACTATTGTAGCCACCACAGGACAAACCTGTCATCACCTGAGACAGTGTAGTAACTAAACATTCTAAACATTTCATGTTTAGGGCTACTGTAGAAACATGATGGCACGAAATTGTGACTTTCATTTAAGGGGACCCGCAGTGTATTTAGATAAAATACCCCTCATAATATTAAGGGTATCACAATTTCAATTTTAAATCAAAATCGATCGAAATTAAGTCACAACCTCGAACTTCGAATTAAAAAATGGAATTGTCAATGCTGCCACCCCCTCATGTCACGTCCAGTCAGCTTGCCAAGCGAAAAAAAAAAACACGTGTTGAGTGCTGCGCGTCAACCTCCTCTAACTTAGCTAGCTACAGCCAGTCAAAAGATATCATGGCAGATGCAGGAGACACCACGCGAATGGCGTCTGTGCCAGGATCGGTCGTTTCTCTGAACTGAGATCTGATTAAGTTTCACAACAATTTATTTCAGTTGCTTAAGAGTTATGAAAACAGCATTTAAACATGACTTGTTGGGGTATAGTCTCACAATCTTGTCTGACGGTAATAAAAACGCGTTTTTAAGGTGCAAAGTACTGACAGGAATGTTCATCTGACAGGATGTTTAGTTTTATCAGGTATGCACGTGTACCATATTTTTCCACTGGCAGCACGAATAACATGGCAGGTCATCTCCGGGTTTCATAAAAGTCTAGTCTAAGAATGGCATAGCATTTTTTGTGCTTTCAAAAAAAGTAAAAATCGAGAATCAAATCGAATCATGGCATTAGAATAGAAAATGTAATCCAATCGAGGATTTGGAGAATAGTGAACCCTACATAATATAGTTATGTATATTATATAGCATTTCTGTGAACAGATCCTTCTAAAAGTTCCACTTTGCACCTTTAACTGTTTAAAAGCATTTGTTTATTTAAAACAACATCTTTTGCTTTACTTGTTGTTTTCAGTTTCATTTCATTCACTGACTGAGATTTAGTGCATTATAGGATTTCATTATAGAACCTGTAGGAACAGTTTTTGCATTTGGAGCACGCCTATGATGTCTTTATATGCTGCCTACGTAGGCAACTCACTTGGTTTTGGAACAGAGTCATGCCGTCTTAAGCTCATGGGAGTACTGTTAGCCAAATACTGGCTTCTTGAAGTGCATGTTCGGCTTTTAGATGAGGGTCTCTTGAGGTTTTGCCATCTTGTATCGAAAGATTCTGACACCGTTTCAAGCTTTCACCACAAGGGTACTTTATTCTGGAAAGTGGAGTAGATTTTGTCAATGGTGTCAAGTTAAAAGGCTTCAGCTCAGTAAAAAGTTTTATTGTTCCTTTTGGCAGCAGCCTAGTGAAGTCCATGTGGAGGTTTATTGGCTGTTGTTTTAGTGGAGCATAATTGAATAGAAACATGTTAGTGGTTCATGCCCTTTGTGTCAATCCTTTAGAACTGCTTCATCATTGTTTCCTAATTTTTTTGTTATTCATTTCCTAAATATCATCTATTTTCCAGCTTTAGTTTCTATCTTTTGTGTCATTTCTTTCCTCTTGGAGTCCTTCCCATGATATCAAAATTAGAAATTTGTGGCTTTAAAGGAATATTCAATTTTCTTAAAAGAAAATCCAGATAATTTACTCACCACCATGTCATCCAAAATGTTGATGTCTTTCTTTGTTCAGTCGAGAAGAAATTATGTTTTTTGAGGAAAACATTGCAGGATTTTTCTCATTTTAATGGACTTTAATAGACACCAACAATTAACACTTAAATCAACACGTAACAGTTTTTTTTAACAGAGTTTCAAAGGACTATAAACAATCCCAAACGAAGCATAAGGGTCTTATCTAGCAAAACGATTGTCATTTTTGACAATAAAAATAACAAATATACACTTTTAAAGCACAACTTCTCGTCCAGATCCAGTCGTGATGCGTCAACGTGACCCCACGCAATATGTCATGACGTCAAGAGGTCACAGAGGACGAACGCGAAACTTCGCCCCAGTGTTTACAAGTGTTGAGAACGAGGACCGTTCCTACGTTGTTGTATGTCAACTGATACTAATTAATGTCTTTGTGTCAGTTTATTGTTTACAATGGTCCGCAAATGTGCGTTTTATATATGTAACACGTGACCTCCCTACGTCACTACGCACTTACGTTAGGTCGCGCTGGACCGGATCTAGACGAGAAGTTGTGCTTTAAAAGTGTATATTGGTTATTTTTATTGTCAAAAAATGACAATCGTTTTGCTAGATAAGACCCTAATGCCTCGTTTGGGATTGTTTATAGTCCTTTGAAACTTTGTTGAAAAAAACTGTTACGTGTTGAGTTAAGTGGTAATTGTTGGTGTCTATTAAAGTCCATTAAAATGAGAAAAATCTTGCAATGTTTTCCTCAAAAAAAACATAATTTCTTCTCGACTGAACAAAGAAAGACATCAACATTTTGGATGACATGGTGTTGAGTAAATTATCTGGATTTTTCTTTTAAGAAAATGGACACTACAGTATAATGACGACGCAAGTCACTTTAAAATGTAGATTTCCTCTTTGATGATAACAGAAAAATTGATGACACATCTTGCACTGCACAGATTGTCCAATCAGATTCTTTCTAAAATAAAAAATATTACCTGTAGCTGACTAGTAATTAGCTAATCGTATTTCACTCCGAAGCCTATCAACTACTTTTAGAAAGGGGTGGATGAGTCATTTGCCCACCAAAAATTCCATTATTAATAAGAAAAATGACAACACAAGAACGAAAACTGCACTTTCCAAGCAATTCATGAGGTCTCTAAAAGCTCATCAAAAAGCATGTCTAGCACCTAAAGGTGGAATGCGTAGCTTCTGCAGTGGAAGCAATTGCAAAAAGATTGACTGTTTTATGCGTCGCTTATGGCTCTTTTAAAAAGTCCCACTGACAAGTTATTTGCCAGTTTTAAGATCAAGGAGGCATACTCTGTCAAAAGAACACTTGACCAGTGGACTGAGGGCATAATTGCTTTTTTGCATTTAATCCTGTATAAGTCAAATTTGTACAGTTCTGTTCTGACGCTTGCAATACTATTTGAAAATGAAAGAAAAATGGATGGGGAAAATTACGGGGGCAATTCACCCAAAAATGAAAATTCTGTCAGTGTTGACATAATGACATTTTATGACCCTCATGTCATTCCAAACCTGTATGAGTTTTTTCTTGTGAAACACGGGGTGAATTTTTAAGAAGAATATCTCAGCCACTTTTTACCATATAATAAAGGCTTTGTCAAGATGAAAATACCATGAAAGTATCATAATAGATGACTCATGTCATGTATAAATTTTGTTCTGTTTCTCAAGCTTTAGAAACATTAAGTGTTTAAAATCATAGGGACCCTATTCTCAGTGTTCAGATAAACGATAAATCAAATCTTTTCGATAACAAGTTAAATTGACATCGGAGCAACTGTGGTCCGATTCACGATTTTACATTTCCTTTGTTGTGTAAGTGTGTATTAGTACATGTTAACAATATGCAAAAGATACAACCCCCAAAGTAAATGATGACGCGAGTTATCGTTTCCAACGTAAATCTCTTTTTTTTCGACTACAACAAACACACGGATTGTAGGCAACAGTTTACTTCCTGGGCCTGTTGACATAGACAAGACTGACATTATCATAATTCTGCCCTCTTGGACTCACAGCCTTTAAGTTAACTCCTGTCAGCATTGCATTGTGAGCGAATCTTTCAAACATGGTAAGGAGCGTCACATTTCCGGCTGATGTTAGAGGTATTTAGGCCAATCACAACGTCATACAGATTAGCCAATCATGGACACGTTTACAAAATTTGGTATGGTACTGTAATAGGGCTGCACGATGTGAGGAAAAGTTGCGATGTGCGATGATATTGTTTAATGTTGCGATGACGATGTGAGTTGCGATAAATATTTTATATTTTTTCATGTTTTAGGGGCCATTCACATGTCGTGCCTAAAAATGCGTGGAAAACGCTAGACACCTAGGTTATTGTCACATGACCTGCACGCTGCGCTTGTGTCATTCTGAAAAGTTAAAATGTGTTTGCGGCGTCATCTCTCCTAAATCTTCCTCTGACAACACATTTTCCTCACTCTTCTCTCCTTCCTCGCCATCATTTTTGCTAACAGGCACAGCGTCGCAACTGACACCTCACAAATCAATCTGAGCATAGCTGACTTGGGGGTTCCCTGATTGGCCTAATAGCATGAACGTGCAAACCATCCGTGCGTCCCAAACTGCCTACTTCCATACTATATAGAATGCAAAGAGTATGAGAAGTAGTGCTTTTCGCATACTATATAGTATGGAAGAATGCGGTTTGGGACGCAGGGCATGTCTTCAGAACTAAACCTGACGGGTCAAACGTTCATCACATGCGCTTACCGTTTTCCCTTCATTCATCGCGTCAAGGCTGTCTGTTGCGATGTGTTCATCGCGTGAGTTCATATCGCGATGACGATGAAAATTCAATGTATCGTTCAGCCCTATACTGTAATACAGTGTACACATGCAATTCTGTTAAATAAATTTGGGTTATGTGCACCGTACCTGGACCCTTGCGTATGCATAAAGACTGAATTATACTTCTTGGTAAATTAGAGATTATTAATTAAATCAAGCATTAATTCAATGTATTTTATTTCAGTTTTTTATCAACTTTTCACAATACTGTTACTCCTAAAGTACATTTATGCATTTGGCAGATCATTCAATCATCAGAAGGCATCTTTCTCTGGCACTTCATGAAAGGATTTATCTTGAATTACTAACTGTATGATAACACACCACAGCATTCAAGAGAGTAAAAGAGATGGAAGTAAAATGTCCAGATTCCATTACTGGGATGCATTAAGTTCCCAGAGTAGTATTGTATACACTATACAGTATAGATCCTTTAGTGTTTACCTCAGATGAAGAAGGGCAGGGTATGTACAGTAAGCTCAGGAGCTACATAAGCTCTGCCATCTGCTATGGATTTTGCTATTATTGCTTATGAAAAACACCCACATTTTGTGACTGCAGGGGGTGCAAAAGGCTATAAGACATGTAGATCTCTCAGGCACTGTGGGCTATATCATTTAAAGCTTTCATTAGATGTATTTTTAGTCAACTAGAAGCTGAAAGGCTACTGTAGCTTAGTTAAAAGCACTGCTATAGGTGCAAACATTTAGTACTGTTAAAAGCTCAGGCTACTGCATATCACACCAGCATAAGTTTGCTTATGGATGCAAAGGAACATCCTGCCAGTCCATCACAGTATTGTGAGCCAGTTAAAGTGGATGATTTCATTACGTTAATGTCCTCCAGATATGCATCAGAGTTTAAAATGAACTTTTTTCACTCGCAGGCAAATTTGGCTATAAAATGTTTAATCTTTAGTGCCGACAATTCAGAACATCTACATATTAGGCGAAACAAAAAAATCGGAGAAATAAACCAGCTGACAGCTTAGATTAGTCACAGCTTAGATTTAACTATAAACTTATTGTTAAATCTAATTATGAATCATTGAAAGACTTTCAGCTTTTTAAGAGTCAGTCATGACTGTTTGTGGATGCCTAGGAATAAACTAGAAATTAAAATAAACTAGAACTTAATTCTCCACAATTTCTCTTATAAAGCAGCATTTTGTTGTAATTTATTGTTATATAAATTGCTCTTGTAATGAATGTTTGATGGCGAACTTATTAAACATTATAGTGGACAGGCTGCCAATTTGAAAGGTAATCAGCTGTTTCCTACAACACAATCTCACGGCAAGTCGTGTTATAGTCACAAAATATTTACATTAATTTATTTGTGTTCATGGACCCGATTTTCCGCTTTTTTGTGCCATTGAGAATGGGTGTCTTTTCGTGTCTTTCAACACGAATTTGTATAGTTTTTCGTGTTCGTGGCACGACTTTCTGTTTCGTCATTTTATGTATTGTTTTCCTCATTGTTTTTCCTATTTTTAAATCATTGTCGCTTGGGGTTGGTGTTAGATTTGGGGTTTGGGTTAGGATGTAATTCCATGTATTGGTTTCTACATGTTTTTCTTCCGATTTTAAAACTATTTTCGCTTGGGGTTAGAGTTGAGTTTTAGGGTTAGGATTAGGGCTGTCACTTTTTATTCGATATTCGAATATGCATTCGAACATGACGTGAAATATCCGTATTCGAACTATTAATAAACCATCCGGTTTTTTAAATGCCATGTGTAGCGCCCAGAATATATTCGGATACATTGCATGATATTCGAAATCCGTTCGAATTTGATTTTTCTCAAAAGTGACAGCCCTAGTTAGGATGTCAGAAATATAACAAAAAGTCATTCTAACCCCAACCCCAAGCGACAATGGTGAAAAAATTAAAAAACTGTGAGAAAACTATACATAAAATGACACGAAAAAGAAAGTCGTGCCACAAACACACAAAAAACTATTTATAGAAATTCAGGTTGACCGACACGAAAAAGAGAAAAATCTTGTCAATGAACACAAATAAATTAATCAAATCTTTTGTGACTATAACACGATTTGCCGTGAGATTGGTTTGTTTCCTAACAAAATCAGCATGCTGAACTCTTTGTATTAAAGCCTCACTTCTATTTACATCTGTTATAAAAAATCATGATCAAAAATATCACATAAATGATATAATTTTATGATGATAAAGTCTCTTGTCTTTCCGATCAAATATGTTTGTATAAGCAAATGACGCGTCAAACTACGTCGCTCCAGCAGAGCACATCACTGATATAAACGCGAGTTTTGTCTTAGCTTGCTTAAAGTTCAGAAAACTTTACAACTATTAGCATTATGTGCGAGAAGAACTCTTTATTTCGCGCCGCAGCTCCTTGCGCTTGCCTAGAGAGACCTCTGCACGCAAGAGGAGAGAGAGAGCGAGAGAGAGAGAGAGAGAGCACGAGAGCGAGCAAGACAAGAGTCTCGCTGCGTGACCCGCGGTGGATTCACTGGCACTTATTATAAAAATAACACAAATAACTCGTTCATTTTTTATAAGTGAACTATTTTACATGTTTCTCCGTCACACTCAGTCTAACATGCTGGAGGGCAGAGTTAGCCACGCCCACTTATTTGCATTCCGCGGAATAGACAGAATAGAAAAATCTGTTACGTCTGACATTTTATTCCGCGGTAACGGAATATACCGTCATACCGCCCAGCCCTACTGTATACTGCATACTGTATGTTTTACAAAGATAAAACAAGAATTGTAAAGATTGTTTGGCTCTCTTTGTACCGCCAATCTGACAAGCGGGGCCAGTGACCAGTGCCGAGAATGGGTGCAGGACCGGATGGCTGCTTGCTTGTGCTGGGTTACGTCCACCAATCCCTGTCTTCCTGTCCTGTCCCCCTATTGTCATACTGTATACGTATTGTATATGTATGTGTAGCAGCCCGGTTGAAATAAAGAAGTTGACTCTTGCACTGATGTTTGCGTTTGCCACTTTTTCCAGTTTTATTTTCCTTACAATGCACCTTATTTGACTCCACATTGCCTTTTTTAAATTCACAACACCGTAAGAGCTTAAACACACAAGAACATTCACAAATAATTAAAGGTGACATAGAATGATTGAACGGGGTATTTATCCTTGTTCTGTGATGTGACATGTAGACAAAAAATGTTTTGTTTGGGTCTGTAATGCCTTAGAAGCTTCCTAAAAACCTCTCTCAGATAGCTCTATTAGGGTGGGGGATTTTAAACAAGTGGCTTTGCACCTATTTGGCTCCCCCTACTGGCTTAACTTGCAATCTCATTACTGATTGGCTGACTTTGCTGCCACTCAAAAAATGTAGCCAATTATTTTAAAGTGGAGGAGCAGTTAGATGCCTGTGATGTCATAAGCATCAGTTTTTCAGATTGGGCTGTTTTCTGGCTGACATTTCTAAAAGAGGAATTTCTATGAGACTGAGATGTTTAGCATGTTAAGCACTTTTTGTATGTTTGTGAATGTGGGTAGACTACCATTATTCAACAAGACAAGGTAAAAATGTTTTTTCATTCTCTGTCCCCTTTAAGATAAATACAAAATTAAAGGAAATATGATATTACACAGCAACCTATCAAATTTTCAAGATAATATCTAATATAGACAAGATTAAATTACTTGTATAACAAGAAAAAACTTATAAGCAAGCACAATTTAATAGGGATGGCGAAAACGGAAAATTTTCTTGACCGGCCACCGAGCCTCATTAGCCGGTTGAAACCGGTCAACCGATAGGCCTATTAGTTTAAAATATGCTATGCTATTTAAAATAACAGCCATTTCGAGCCGCCTCTGCAATTTCGCAACTCTCATCTCTCTGCGCTCTAACTCCGGCTCACACACACACACAGACCTCACAACACTTTTTAAATCCCCTACAGCGCGAAACATAAGTCCCGCAAACGCGGCGCCGTGCTTAGTTTCGAAATAGTTTAGGTATTAGGTGATCGCGTTGCACTTGAAAATAAAGGCGTTTGTGAAGCTCATTTGAAAATTGCCGCGGCTCATTCAATAAAATGACAGCTCAGAAGAGACTGCGCTTTAGTTTGGGGTAGTAATAATAAAGACATAGGATGATCATCATCACCTTTTCTGTTACCACTGAAATATAGATGTAATGTATTTCCAAATCTAAACCCATCTTATGCGGAATGTTGCCTAATAGACTGCAGCACGATAAAACCAATGGATTAAACGGGCACCTTCAGAATGTGTAAAAGACCCACCGGCCAAAGCAGCTCGCACTGTGTTTTCTAGAACAAATGCAGCAAAGATATTTAATGCTAATGTATGAGCCATATACTGTAGGCCTACGCTGAGTTTTTTTTATTTATGATGAGGTGCGTTCTAATTAACAATGCAATGCAAGTGAACGCGCCGTGCCAGGGCCTTCATGCACGGACCGGTAATTATATACTCTGCTATATTTGCTTTTTATTTAATAAATACATGCATTTGGTTGATGAAACATTTATTAAAATTAAGATACAATTTACACAAAACGAAATTCACTTTAAAGACATGCTTTCTACAAAGCAAAACTTAATAAAGTGGTAAAAATCATGGCTGAGGATTTACAGAAACAAAACTTACTCTGCACTTTTCTGTTAGCCTAAAAGACATAAATGTTAATAATTTGGAACACAACCAGGAGAGACTTTAATTTTAATTATTTTATTGCTGTATTTTATTTACTATTCGAATAAAGGAATTTATCAAAAAATAGCCTGTAGCATTTACTTTTCGCAAACCTTGTGAGCATGCGAAACCAAATGCAGTGACCTAGCGCCAAATGTTTTTTTATTGGTTTATAAAGTACAAACAGACCAGTTATGAAAAACTGAGTGTGAGGGATTTGTTCACTTCACACAAAAAGATCTTGGAAAGAAAAAGATGACTAACTGTAGTAGCGTTTAGTCCACTGTCTATAATAGCCTAATTTACAGATCCCTTTTTTAACCGACAACCGACAACTTTGACCGGTCAACCATCGGTCAAACGGTCATCGGTTAACATCCCTAAGCACAAAGACTATATTAACTATATTAAAGTGCACAAATACACGTGACTGACCTTTGTGCCTCTTTCAACCAGGTACTAAAATAAAAGAAGGCTAAAAACACAAAACTAACCAAAAATAAACGAAAATAAACCGTGTGATACACTAATCAGGCAACTATAATTACTCTTAATTACTTTTTAGCTGCTTTAACTTTATATTTAATCGTTTTGACTCCGTGACCGTGTTGCTCCTTATCTCTGGTCATGAGCGATCTTGTGCCCGATTTCCGTGCATGCAGGATCTTGGCAGCAGTCCGTCTATCCGTCATTTTAAAAAATAAGTCTCTATAGGCTTAATAACTTTACATGTCAATACAACATTTTAAAACCAGAATAAACACAACTAATATTTAGAAAACTTAAACTTATGCTCAGTATAGTGCATGTAGAGAAAATCTAAAAACTAAATAACTGCGTTATTTAAAGTATGAACAGGTTGATGGCTAATTTCGTTGGTAACTGTGACCAGTGACAATAAAGGCTTCTTCTGTATACAGTACATGTCTGTAACAGATGACATTCTCAGTCCACCACAATATTAAAATTTGTTGATCAATCAAACTATCTGTAAAATCAGATACTAATAACACATTACCTCTCCAGATGCTTTGTTTTATAGCAACCAAAGCATCTCATTTGCAAAAATGCTGCGCTTCCAAAAGTGCTATCAAGCGCACAGCTGGAGTTTTCAGGCGGTTAAAAAAACGCTTCGGTGGACATAACCCCAGTGCGGGCACTCGTCATCTGTCATCATATTTTGACTCTGTCTTATTTCCCTTTATTAATTTTCTCTGCCTTGGCTTCAGGTTTTGGATTACAGATTTCCCCCTGCCACTGGTGTGACTGCACTCCATGCTTTATTTTCTCCCAAAGTAACCCGTTTGTAAAACATAGGGTGAAGTAAATTATTCCGGCCCACCTACGCCTTTAGAAGCCCACCCATCATCCACTTTCTGTGTCCGTCACTGCTCTTTACCCTTTGTTTTGCTTATATTAGATGCTTCTCTTTGGCGAGGTGCTCTGATACCCATGGCATGCAAAGTGATACAACATATATTTATGAATCATAACCCGTCATGCGCAAAATTGGCTAGGAGTTTATATGCGTTACCCGCCACAGTTGATTTGCACCCGCAATTGCCAGGTTGCCTGGTGTTAATTTCAAACCCTGAAATGCACATTTCAAATCTTGGCTATATATGGCTGTCTTTTAAACACTATTAATGTGGCATTATGAAAGGTGCAGTCAGTAATTGTTATTTATATTGTCGTAAGGTTAAAGGATTACACAAAAAGAAAGGTTTCTGGCGTGACTGTACAGTATTTGCAGTTATATTGCTACATTAGCAGTTTTCTCACAAGTGGTTTAGTGTATACTCACCTAAAGGATTATTAGGAACACCATACTAAGGGTGTTTTCACACCTGGTTCGTTTGAGCCCTCCAAACGCTCTCAGAGCAGTTCAGGGTGTATATGTGAACAAACCAAGTGATCTCAGACCCCCCTAAAAGGACCCAGAAGTGAACCGAACTCAGACCACGTCAGGAGGTGGTCTGAGTACGGTTCGCTTTTGGGTTCTTTTGTGGTTCGATTTCTTTTTGATATGTGAAATCAATGAGGTCCCGGTCCGCTTTGCGTGTCGTTTGGACATCGTATCAAAATCAACTGCTGCACAGAAAGCTGGTATCTGAGTTCTTATGAAGTTGTGATGTGAACAAGAAAAGGTCTGAGATCACTTCAGTTCTGAAGGGGACCAAAAAAAGAACTGGGTCCTCTTTTGAGTCCACTATATTGTGAACACCAAAAGGACTGAGGTCACATTCAGCTAGTTCCTTTTCTGGTTCACTTTAAGTGAACTGGGTTTGGTTCTTTTAAAATGAACTATATGTGAAAACACCCTAATACTTTGTTTGACCCCCTTTCACCTTCAGAACTGCCTTAATTTTACGTGGCATTGATTCAACAAGGTGCTGAAAGCATTCTTTAGAAATGTTGGCCCATATTGATTGAAAAGCATCTTGCAGTTGATGAAGATTTGTGGGATGCACATCCAGGGCACAAAGCTCCCGTTCCACCACATCCCAAAGATGCTCTATTGGGTTGAGATCTGGTGACTGTGGGGGCCATTTTAGTACAGTGAACTCATTGTCATGTTCAAGAAACCAATTTGAAATGATTCAAGCTTTGTGACATGGTGCATTATCCTGCCGGAAGTAGCCATCAGAGGATGGGTACATGGTGGTCATAAAGGGATGGACATGGTCAGAAACAATGCTCAGGTAGGCCGTGGCATTAAAACGATGCCCAATTGGCACTAAGGGGCCTAAAGTGTGCAAAGAAAACATCCCCCACACCATTACACCACCAGCCTGCACAGTGATAACAAGGCATGATAGATCAATGTTCTCATTCTGTTTATGCCAAATTCTGACTCTACCATCTGAATGTCTCAACACAAATCAAGACTCATCAGACCAGGCAACATTTTTCCAGTCTTCAACTGTCCGATTTTGGGGAGCAAATTGTAGCCTCTTTTTCCTATTTGTAGTGGAAATGAGTGGTACCCGGTGGGGTCTTCTGCGTGTTGTGGCTTCACAAATGCTTTGCTGCATACCTCTGTTGTAACGAGTGGTTATTTCAGTCAAAGTTGCTCTTCTATCAGCTTGAATCAGTCGGCCCATTCTCCTCTGACCTCTAGCATCAACAAGGCATTTTCGCCCACAGGACTTCCGCATACTGGATGTCTTTCCCTTTTCACACCATTCTTTGTAAACCCTAGAAATGGTTGTGCATGAAAATCACAGTAACTGAGCAGATTGTGAAATACTCAGACCGGTCCGTCTGGCACCAACAACCATGCCACTCTCAAAATTGCTTAAATCACCTTTCTTTCCCATTCTGACATTCAGTTTGGAGTTCAGGAGATTGTCTTGACCAGGACCACACCCCTAATTGCATTGAATCAACTGCCATGTGGTTGGTTGATTAGATAATTGCATTAATGAGAAATTGAACCGTGTTCCTAATAATCCTTTAGGTGAGTGTAGTATTCAATATTGTTTTCCAAAGTCTTCAGACGGGTCAGCAGCACAGCTGCTGTGTGTATACCTGTATGGACAAAACTGCGGATCAATTTGTCATTGTTTTTGCATATAAAATGCATTAAGTGACAGCTTTTACAAAAATTAAATTAGCAAAACTTTATCTATAGCCCATATGCTCTCATTTACATACATTTTCTCAAAGCAGAAGCATAGCAGTAAATTATTTTAAACAAGACAGCAGTGTGCTTTATTGTTACAGTAATTCAATACTAGAAATGCTTAATATTTTAACTTACAGGAAAATCTCAAGTTGATCATAAAAACAACAGTGAGACCTAATTCAGCTTGTTCTTCGATCAGTGTTTTCTGAAGTTTTTCTACGATCTTTGTACCATCTTTATTGTAGCTTGTCATGTCACGTAAACATTGCTGACAGGGCATCTTCATGTGTATCAGAGAGATAAGATACCAGATAAAGAAAGCAATGTTAAAAATAATTATTATTTTCATCTATATGCTTACTGTAACATATGTTACAATATGGAAACAATATACAGTAAGTGTACACAGAGTGGCTTGTTATATTTTCTTTGTTTAATGAAGAAATTCTTTTTTATGCAAAAATATATCATGTAAGCCTACACTCTAAAAAAACAAACGGTGCTATATAGCACCAAAACTGTTGATTTGAATCGTAACCATAGAAGAACCGTTTTTAGTGCCATATAGCACCGGTGAAGAACCGGTGAAGCACCTGTGTAGAACCATATAGGGGCCATATAGCACCACATTTGGTTCTACATAGCACTATATGGTTCTACACAGGTGCTTCACCGGTGCTATATGGCACTAAAAACGGTTCTTCTATGATTACGAGCAAAGAACCACTTTTGGTGCTATATAGCACCGTTTGTTTTTAGAGTGTATAGCACTTGTATGTATTATTTTTAGGGTTATTGTGAGATCAGTGAGATTGATTGTAATCTTATGCATATATGTGGCATATGTGGAAATATTTTTGTGGATTTTGGAAAAGAGATTAACTGGTGTACCAAGCTGCATGTTGGAAAGGATGCTGTGCTCTGTATTCAAAAATGAATGTAAAAAACTGTCTGTAAGGGAAAGTTTCAGGTTTGCACCCAAAGGCGGTCACTCCATGTAAAATAAAACAGATTTTTCTAGACTAATAATGTGACAGGACTGTGCAGCTCATGTAAATGATTTGACACATTTTTTAGTTTCCTTTTATAAAACTTTTTAATGAGGGCAAAACTGAATTCATCTATAAACCACTGCCAGGTACCGAAACCTGTAGCACACAAAATCATCAAAACAGAGACTGTTGCGCGTACATAGTACATTTACTCAGATGTTATTTATAGGTTCAGTGATTCATATTTTATTAGAGATGATGAGGAGAAAATTACTGCTCATCTAGTCTGTAATGTTCTGAATTCACCTCATAAATGGCCCTCCCAAGCCTTTCTAAAGGATATTTTATGATCTATGCATCAGTAAGGTCTAGTGATACAAGCAGAGAAATACATCCATGGTCAAAAGTAATTAAGTTACTCTGACAAGTGCTGTCTGTCTCTGAACGGCGATAAGACCTAAACCCTGAAACTCTTCATGAATATATTGTTCTGCTGGAAGAAGCACAGAATATGGAGCGCATATCCACAGAAGAGAGAATAAAGATTTTTCTGGATTTTCAGAAGCAAATTGAGTTAAAAAAATATACATTACTGTGCAAACGTCTTAGGCCACCATTAGATTTTGTTGTTGTATGATTATCATATGTAAATATTTCTCAGTCTCTATTGGAATACAATCAGAAAATGAAGGAAATTGGATGATTCAACGGTTGTGGGGAAATCTGGCTTTTTGTGTTTGTTCGGCCTCGTACACTCTAAAAATGGCTGGGTTATTTTTAAACCATGCTGGGTTAATATTGAACAGAACACAATGCTGTGTTAAAATTTACCCAAGGCTGGGTTCTTTTAACCTAACTGATGGGTTATTATAACCCATGGTTGCATGCCAACAACCTAAAATTGGGTCATTTTTAGTTACCCAGCGATGTGTTCTGTCCAATATTTACCCAGCATGGGTTAAAAATAATCCAGCCATTTTTAAAGTGTATTGGCCAAGCGGCCATACTACATTTTCAATATCTGCATCGGCCGTAGAAAAAAAAATTGGGTCGACCAATAGTTTATTTAACTATATCACTTTTTTGAGGTAGACTTACACTGTAAAAAGTGATTCTGAGTTTTAGTCAGGTGGACAAGTAAAATCATGTCCTGTCAACTTGCAGTGTCTCACTACGCAGAAGGATGAGTTATAACAACTTCAACTTGAAGGGAAATTGAAAACTTAAAATAAGGTGTTCATATAACAACAAAACATAGGTTCTTTCAATTTTTTGCCTCATGCGCATGTGCCATAATCTCTACGTCATAATGACGTACTACTTTAACGAATTTGAACAAGAGGCGCCATCGCCATTTTCTGCACGAGAGGACGAGATCACTACAGGAGTTGCTGATGGGAGAAAAAAGACGACGAAGGAGCTCTTATTTGAACGACTACAGATGGATTTTTATAGTAAGTATACCCCGATTTGTTCTTTCTTTCATGTAAAAAAATAGGCTTGTTTCGTTTGCGTATTAATTTAACTTGATTAAAGTTAACGTTAATCAGGAGCCACACACACAGTGTTAGACACCGAGCTGTTGTCGAGACGTGAGCAGAAAGAGAAGTCGTCTTTGACTAGTGTAAGTTAATGTTGGTAAATAGATAAAAACGTGTACAGTGACTTTTTAGCATGTTAATCGGTGTAAAATGGCCCAAAATAGCTTTTTCGCATGGTTTAAAGTTTTCAGGCTCCGTGCCGGATCTCCGGCGTGCGGCGTTGGCTGCGAATTAAAAAAATATATATAACGTTGATATATTAATATCATTTCGCGTTCATGCGTTCACCCACAAATAGGATGAGAGGAACACATATTTTACTCTCAACCAAACTAAACTAGCCAATCAGAAGTAGAATGGGGCGGGTCTTTAAAGTGTGGTTGAGAGATCCAGCTGCAGGTACCGTGCGGAGACCGGAGATGTCACGTAGCAAGGAATCCGCAGGATGGAAAGTAAGTTTATAAAGAACAGGAAAGATATGACCTAATTGATAAAGCACTTAAATAAGTGGCGCTGGGCATGGATAGAAGGAATAGGCAGAGACAGGCAGCATTTTAGAAGAAATTAAGAGAAGCAGGTGCTTGCATTTCAAATGCTGTCTCACGATATCAATATAAAGTTGCATTTGTGTCAAAACGTTTTGCTTGCATTATAATATTCTCTACGCGCATGCGTTAACGCGCGCATCCACATGAATCAGATCCCACATAATCCTGACAAAAACACACATTCGCTGATGGTTTGTGAATCTAATTTGCGTGTTTGCGTTAACGCATGCGATTACAGAATAGTATAACGACACACTCGTAGATCTTGTTTGCCTGCATGTGTGTGTGAAACGCGTAGATCTTGACTGTTATGCTTTGCCAAAAGATTAATGCAAAAAAACAAATGGACTTGACTAAATTCCTGGGTGTCTGAAAAGGCAAAGTCACATCATCATTTGAATGATAAACTTTAATGTTGCAGTATCCACTTCAAATTTAGGGTGCTAAGGTTGCTTGATGTTCAGTGATAAATAATAAATCTTTATGAAATGCTACCACTTATTATTCTATAAACATGTTTTGACCAATGGTGAATCTCATTTGTGTGCCCTATTATTACATGCATATATGCAACCAAAGATTTTTAAATTCCTCATAGATCTATGTCACTTATTTTTACTCTTAAAGGGATAGTTCGGCCAAAAACGATATTAAACCCATGATTTACTCACCCCCAAGCTGTCCGAGTTGCATATGTCCATCGTTTTTCAGACAAACACATTTTCGGATATTTTAGAAAATATTTTAGATCTTTCTGTTCATTAAATGTAATGCTACGGGGTCCAGCAATAGTCCACGACCTTCAAGTCCAAAAAAGTGCGTCCATCCTTCACAAATTAAATCCAAACGGCTCCAGGATGATAAACAAAGGTCTTCTGTGGGTAATCCGTGCGGTGTTGTTGTAGAAATATCCATATTTAAAATGTTATTAACGTTATAAACTACCTTCCGGTAGCGCCGCCATTTTGGAGTGATGCGCATTCAGGATGAGAGCTTACGCAGCGTACAGAGTTTCTCTGCTGCTGCTCTGTGCCCCCGCCCTCCGAATTTGTCATACGTCACTAAGAAAAGTGCGTACACTACGCTAATACTCTCTCCTGAGTCTAAGATGGCGGCGCTACCGGAAGGTAGTTTATAACGTTAATAACATTTTAAATATGGATATTTCTACAACAACACCGCACGGATTACCCACAGAAGACCTTTGTTTATCATCCTGGAGCCGTTTGGATTTAATTTGTGAAGGATGGACGCACTTTTTTGGACTTGAAGGTCGTGGACTATTGCTGGACCCCGTAGCATTACATTCAGAGGCGGTCTTACCATAGAGGCATAGGTAGGCGGCCGCCTGGGGCCCCCCACCAGCGGTCAAATTAGGGGGGCCCCAAACCAACCTAATAAATAGCCTACATAAATAAATAAAACCCTTATCATCATGAACACTTCAAAAGCATTGTAAATTGAATTAATATTCTTAAGAAATACGTTGAAACTTTGAAATAGTAGTTAAAATGTCCAGTTCATGTTCTTTCACTAAACACTTACACCCCCTTCTTTCACAATGAAATGGACTAGTCCATAACGGTGCGTGCTGCGGCGCGAAAGATAAACACAAAGTGACACGGGGACTGGGAAAGTACACGAACAGAGACTTAAAGACAAATATAAACGCGAAAATGGGGCTTTGGTAAGTCAACCGGCTAGTAATAGCCCTACATTGATAAAAATTATTTTGTGGTGAAGTAAATAATGTTACTACAGCAAAAAACTAATGTAACCCTACAGGGCTCCAGACTGCGAGTAAATAGTCTCATTTTGCGAGTATTTTCCCTGCCTATGCGACTATTGTTTATTAAATGTCGCACTGGCTGGACTGTGAAATTTAAATACAATTATATTAATATAATGCGCAGGCGATTACGTCTGCGACGCATTCAGTCACTCTTCCTGTTGTTGCCCGCTCCCCCGCCTTTCTATCAGCTCAGGTGCATATCACCTCTCTAAATCCGTCTCTTTTGTCCACTTTCGACCGCGTCTGCCCTGATTGTTTTGAGGGGTGGTCTATGGAGACTGCGGGCGAGAGCCTCGTTTTCGGGAGAAATGACGGGTTTAAAATGACGCAAACTAATATTATGTGATGTCAGAGTCCGGGGTTGTAATTAACGATGCTGCACAGTGTTTTTTTATGTGTATGTAAGAGCTGTCTCTGATATTTCAGCGCAGTTGATGAAATAATCTCCCCACAACCTCCACACGCTCGCAAAATGACACTAATAAAAGAGGCGGAGATCAGCTGCTTTCGTTTAATCAATGAAAGTCTAAAAATAGCGCGGTACACTGCGTATTCACGCTAGAAGTCAGAAAAAACGCAATACATTGTGCTCAGTAACTCAGATTACAAGTCCTGGCCAAATGATATCTTCAGAGTTCATGGAGACATTTTGTAGTGATTACAGCACAAGAATGTGATTTTACTCAAGTCTGTGTTAAAGTAACCTAAAGCTTTCACAACAAAGTAATAAAAAGTTGATTGTAAGTTTAATAGTTTACAGTAAGGCAAATATATGTTAAAATTAATAAGTATGGTAAAGTAAAAAAAAATTAATGTATATAAAGAATACAATTATTTGTATTTGTAATTAATTTGTTAATGCATTAAACTTGTTTGGACGTTTCTCTCAAATGTTAGTCTGGAGCCCTGCTGATGTTATGTTGGGGATGTTTTCGTCCACTATGGGGTGCTGTTGAGTCTTAATTTGGCCACAACTTTTAGCATATGGAATGATTTTTGGTGAAAAATCTTATGTTGACACATATTTTGGGAAAATGCTTTGAACATTTTTCAAAAACTCAACAATACACTGTGGTAAAATTCACAACCCTTTTGTTATGTTTGTGAAGAAAACATCAAAGAAAACATAGTTTTAATATAAAGTGATTGTAGACTGTATTTTTTAAACCTTTTATCACAGTCTTGGGTATGTGAAAGATTAGTAACAACATTGGCTTTGATGCTTTGCTAGTTTTTGTGCAGCATCAGATTTCAATTATTTCTTCCTCATTTACTGTTCGTGGCTGTTTTTGCCCCATTGACTTATTCTCTATTGGTTTGTGTAGTGCTGCACTTTGTGTGACCTCTGCTTTCCATCTTCATTTTGGAGTAAAAATACCTTCGCCTAGGGCCCCCAATTTGCTAAATCCGCCACTGATTACATTTAATGAACAGAAAGATCTAAAATATTTTCTAAAATATCCGAAAATGTGTTTGTCTGAAAAACGATGGACATATGCAACTTGGACAGCTTGGGGGTGAGTAAATCATGGGTTTAATATCGTTTTTGGCCGAACTATCCCTTTAAAGTGCACTACATTGATGTAATTACCTTTAATTGCACAAAGTGTCTGAATTTGTTCTGTCTGATCATGGTTTACTTTGTGGCATATAGCCCAAACGCGATTGTTCCCGGTGACCCCGCAGCGTTGGTCTGGTTTCAAACTCAAATGGATTCGATTTCGATCGAACCCTGGTGCGTTATTATGATAGAAAACAACACTGGTCAATATATAGCTTTTTTTATTAATTCGGTGCTGTTTGTGTGTGTCATATAATGTGGGCTTCTGCTGCTTGCAAATTAACTCTTGTAAGGAGACAGTGGATTTTTAGATTTGTTGTCCTGGTTCCACATGCTATGCACAAACACACTGAAGGCTCATTCTCACTCGTATCCAAGGTAAATCATCAACACTATCATCCCTTACATGTATTATATTTAACTAAATGCATCATAATAAGCTAACTTATGGGCAGGTCACATTTCTTCCTGAAACAGTGCACATCCGAGTCCACATGACAGTGTCACAGTATGATTTTGTCATGTGGACTTGGGTGTGCACTGGGGTACCGAAGCCAAGACTACCTGGAGGAAGTGGTCTTTGTTCGGTTGCACTCAAACCGTGCCGTGTGCGCACTTGTTCAGGAACTAATGTGACCTGCGCATGCGTTTTAGCTTATTATGATGTATTTAGTTAAATATAATACATGTAAGGGATGATAGTGTTGATGATTTACCTTGGATACGAGCGATAGTGAGCCTTCAGTGTGTTCGCGCATAGCGTGTGGAATCTGTTTTCTATTATGCTTCATGCACGTTTGTGATAACGTAATAACGCACCAGGGTTTGACAGAAATCAGTTGAGTGTGAAATCAGACCAACGCTGCCGGGGTCGGGAACAATCGGGCTAGGACAGGGCTATTCAAATCTTACCCTGGAGGGCCGGAGCACTGCATAGTTTAGCTCCAACCCTAATCAAACACACCTGAGCAAGATAATCAAGGTCTTCATGATCACTAGACAATCACAGGTGGTTAAGTTTGATTAGGGTTGGAGCTAACTATGCAGTGCTCCGGCCCTCCAGGGTAAGATTTGAATAGCCCTGGGCTAGGAGTTCAGATCACAGCAAACGAGCCCAGTGTGAACCACCCTTAGACACTCCTGGTTTAAGTGACATCAGCTGGTTACATCTACTATTAAATCTTATTTTGGTGCTGAACAAAAGGTAACACACAACTGTTGTTGTTGTACCACATCACTGGTAAATTATTTACAACAAAAGCATGCAAAAAGTGTACATATTTGAAATTAATGTTTTTATTTTTCAAGACAGAGGGAGGGGGTGAAAGGATAAATTAAAAGAAAAACAAAGGATTGAACCAATAAAGGAGGTACTTTAACCATCATATATTTTACAGACAACAAACCAAAGGATGAGGACTGCAGCATTGCTTGGGCTGCCGTGATACATGCGAGAGACTCCTTCTAAATTCATGAAGATATGCTAGGTATGCTGAAACCTTTAAGGCAAAACCAGGGAATATTGAACATTAGATCTCTTAATTTGTAGGGGTCTGGGGACTTTAAATTGTTTGTGAAATTGGTTATAAGTAATAGTACCTTAATTTTGTTTTCATTCTACAAAGCCCAGTGACCGTGAAAAGGATGTGATCAAGGGCGTGGTGATCGGAGTCCTAGTGGTTGTGGAAAATGTGATGGAGCCTCTCCAGAATTCTACAATGACGTTGCCCTGGTGATTGAGGAAGAAGTGGTGATGCGTCACCTGAGTGACATACCTAATGCTTTTCTGAACCTGATGGGCCTGGTGTACGCATTAAACATTGACTTTCCAAAGGAATATAAAATTCACTTTTGAAGTGATACAACGCCTGTTCATTGGAGTGGGATCACACTCTTGCACCGCAAGTTGCTGAGATAAGAAACTCTTTTCCTTTCTTTGCTACTATAAGCACTTACACTGTTACACTGTTTTAAAGTTTAAGACCATTGTTATTTTAGATATTATTGTTTTAAAGGGATACTCCATCGTTTTGTCATATTAAACTGTTATTACCTTAAAGCAATAGTTCACTTTGAAATTAAGTTTTGATATGTTTTAGCTTACCTCAAGGGCATCCAAGATGTAGGTGTCTTTGTTTCCGTGGTAGTTTCACTTTTGATGTTTTTAGGTCAAACCGTTCTTGTCTGTCAGTCATATAATGCAGGTCTATGAGGTAAACATTACCTCAAAGAGCATTCACAGAGAAGTCCAAATTAAGCAACTGTCCATCGTAAGTACACATTGATGGCCTTAGACACGAAACGAGCGGTTTGTGTGAGAAAACGAACACTATTTATATTGTTTTTGCCCCTTGTACACAACCACATCTGTGCTTAGTCTGCGCATGCGCCGGAAGTGATCTCTCGCACGTGTACGTCACTCATTGTTTACACAGAACAGAGATTTTAGGTAAGACAGTTAATAGAAATAGTACTGATTTGCGCTTATCCGGGATGTTTAAACCGACGTGAAAGAAAACAATTACGTATGCTCGCGCAAACTCATCCAGGAGATCACTTCCGGCGCATGTGCAGACTAAGCACAGACGTGGTTGTGTACAAGGGGCAAAAACAATATAAATAGTGTTCGTTTTCTCACACAAACCGCTCGTTTCGTGTCTTAGGCCATCAATGTGTACTTATGATGGACAGTTGTTTAATTTGGACTTCTCTGTGCATGCTCTTTGAAGTAACGTTTAGTAAGTGACCATAGACCTGCATTATATGACTGACAGACAACAACGGTTTGACCTAAAAATATCAAAAGTAAAAGTACGGTGGAAACCAAGACACCTTCATCTTGGATGCCCCTGAGGTAAGCTAAAACATATCAAAATTTAATTTCAAAGTGAACTATCCTTTTAACTAATAAGAGTCAATACATACCCCTATCATCTTAGTGCGTGCACTTAAGAACTGTGGCATGTGGTGACACTTTGATAGCACTTAGCTTAGCCCAGTTCATTCAATGGTACCAAACAGAGATAAAGTTAGAAATGATCAAACACATCAACGTTTTCCCTATTTAATACGAGTAGATATACGATCAAATATGGTGGAACAAAATAAAATGTGGCGCTTTTAAAAGTGGGTTTAAAAGGGTAACTATAATCATTATGAGAGGGAGAAGGGGAGCAGATTTTTCAGGCGAGTCGAAGTACTCCCAAAAGTGCTATTCCACCATACAATATAGTTACCCTTTTTAACCCGCTTTTAAAAGCACCATGTTTTATTTTGTGCCACCATATTTAATCGTATAAATACTCGTATTAAATAAGGAAAACAATGTGTTTGGTCATTTCTAACTTTATCTCTGTTTGGTACCATTGAATGAACTGGGCTAAGCTAAGTGCTATCAAAGTGTCGCCACACGCCACAGTTCTTAAGTGCACGCAGTAAGATGATAGAGGTATACATTGACTCTTCTTAGTTAAAGTAATAACATAGTTTAATATGACAAAACGATGGTGTATCGCTTTAAGTGTAACATTGGTATTCTTAAAAAAAATTTAAACAGACTGTTCACTTGTTACCTTGTTCTGCTTCCTCTTTCCTTGTCATGTTTGTCATTTGATTGGGAATTAAAGACACTGTTTTATTTGAAGTTGTTAAACACAGGAACAACTGTACATGAATAATTCACTATAAGCTGTTAGGAAAATATCTGATAATGACAAGGAGTTATTTGTACTATTTTGGCTCTTAAATGGTTCTGTGCATAGTAGGGCTGCACGATAAATCGCATGCAATACCACGCACATCTCGTCAGTTCCTGGATTAGTAGTAAATCGCCATCAGCTGCTTTCAGATGGAGCGGCATTTACTACACAGAGCCGTAGTTCACTGACAATCTGGGCCATATCGCAGGTGATACGTCCGCGATAATAAATGCAAAATTGCCCCAAATGTCAGTGAACGGCTCTGTGTAGTAAATGCCGCTCCATCTGAAAGCAGCGGATGGCGATTTACTACTAATCAAGGAACCGGCATTACTTACAAGATGCGCGTGACAATCACATGTGATTTATTGTGCAGCCCTAGTGCATAGAGAAGTTTGCACGTGTTTTTGTGAGGTTTATATTTTAACATTGGTATTATAGAATTTTTTTTAGTGTTCTTGTTACCTTGTCCTGCTTCTCTTTCCTTGTCATGTCTGACATTTGATTGGGAATTGAAGACTTTTTATTTGAAGTTGTTAAACACAGCTTATAGTGAATTCTTCATGTACAGTTGTTCCTGCAATGAAAATATCTGATACTATTCTCTAAGAATGGGTCTGTGCATAAATAAGTTTGCATGTGCTTATGTGAGCTGAATATATGTGAGTGTTTTTTGTGTAATGTTTTCATATCTTTGCAAGGAAAAATAAATGCTGAGAGTTTCAATTTTGCAGTTGTGTTGATTTCATTAAAAAAAATCTGGTTTCAGGCAGATATCTAGAACTTCTTGTCAAAGAAAACAATGAAGTCTAATAAACTCAAAAAGTTAAGTTGTGATGTTGAGGGAAAACTCACTATTTTATGTCAATTAGACTTTGTTAATGGTTGTGAAAACATGAAAAATTAAGTTAAACCAATATGTTTTTAAGTTTACTTAACAAAAAAATCTAATTGCTTATTAATTGATATGGTACGTTGGCCCAATTTACTGCAAGTTATTTCAACAAATACATATAAGTTGAGTTAACTTAACTCCTAATGTTGGCTAAACTTAACTGCGTCAATGCAATAAGATGACTTGACCAAGTCAAGTTGGGTCAACAAATCATTTTTTACAGTGTAGTTCTGAACTAAACCAGGTAAACGTTGAGGAGTAGATAACCAGAGGAGTGAAAATCATACAGTAGCAATTATTTGTAGGTGAAAGAATTAAGACAAATAAGAAGCACGTTTAAACAGTATTGCTTTATAAATCAAAATAAGCCAATGCTGCCATCTCCTCAAGCTTAATGAAGGCCAAAAGACTATATCATTAAGTATGCAATGATGTGTGCAGACAACGAATTGGTTATAAAACTTAAAGAGCTATAATACAGAGTGCTAAGCTATGAAGAGCAATGAAAGCAGCATGCATGTCTCCATAGTCAAGAATATTTCAAAATGTAGCCTAAACAACTTTTTTTTTATTATTCCAACCTAACCTTCAACTTCTTTAGGAAATGTGCAATTTGTGAAAATATGCACTTTTCAAAAAAGTTAATGTTATATTAATAATACTTATAGGTTTATACAGTTTAAATTACAAATGAAGTAGAAATTAAATTTTTTTTTACTGTACATTAACATTCATGCGTTTATACATACATACATACATACATACAGGTGCTGGTCATATAATTAGACTATCATCAAAAGTTGATTTATTTCACTTATTCCATTAACAAAGTGAAACTTGTATATTATATTCATTTGTTACACACAGACTGATATATTTCAAATGTTTATTTCTTTTACTTTTGATGATTATAACCGACAGGTAAGGAAAATCCCAAATTCATTATCTCAGAAAATGTGAATATTACTTAAGAGACCAATACAAAGAAAAGATTTTTAGAAATCTTGGCCAACTGAAAAGTATGAGCATGTACAGGACTCAATACTTGGTTGGGGCTCTTTTTGCCTGAATTACTGCAGCAATGCGGCGTGGCATGGAGTCGATCAGTCAGTGGCACTGCTCAGGTGTTATGAGAACCCAGTTTGCTCTGATAGGGGCCTTCAGCTCTTGCATTGTTTGGTCTGGCATATCATATCTTCCTCTTCAGGGACTCTGATTTCCAAAGGTAATGCAAAATTTATTTTCTTCAAAAAAAAAAAAACAACATAACTTTGGACCACTCAGCAGCAGTCCAGTCCTTTTTGAAGGCGAGACGCTACTGACGTTATCTGTTGTTCAAGAGTGGCTTGACACAAGGTATGCGACAGCTGAAACCCATGTCTTAACTCAGGCTGCAGTCCACTCTTTGTGAATCTCCCCCACATTTTTTAATGGGTTTTGTTTCACAATCCTCTCCAGGGTGCCGTTATCTCTTTTGCTTGTATACATTTTTCTACCACATCTTTTCCTTCCCTTCGCCTCTCTATTAATGTGCTTGGATACAGAGCTCTGTGAACAGCCAGTCTCTTTTGACCTTTAGTGTCTTGCCCTCAAGTCAGCAGTCTTCCCTATGATTGTGTAGCCTACAGAACTAGACTGAGAGACCATTTAAAGGCCTTTGCATATGTTTTGAGTTAATTAGCTGATTAGTGTTGCATCAGGTGTCTTTAGTATGGAACCTTTTCACAATATTCTCAATTTTCTAATTTAAATGAGATACTGAATTTGGGATTTTCTTTAGTTGTCAATTATAGTTATCAAAATAAAAAGAAATAAACATTTGAAATGTATCAGTCTGTGTGTAATGAATGAATATAATAGTAAAGTTTTACTTTTTGAATGGAATTAGTGAAATAAATCAACTTTTACATGATATTCTAAATATATGACCTGCACCTGTACACACACATACCTCAATGTTACCAAACAAGTAGTTAAAAAAATGCCACTGACAAATACTGTAGCAGGGGTGATCTTTTTGGTTCATTGTTGTCTTTATGTACAGCTAAACACTGTTTGGATCAATATTGTAGTGAGTAATGTCAGCCATTCTCTCTCTCTCTCTCTCTCTCTCTCTCTCTCTCTCTCTCTCTCTCTCTCTCTCTCTCTCTCTCTCTCTCTCTCTCTCTCTCTCTCTCTCTCTCTCTCTCTCTCTCTCATATTAATTACATCTGACTTTGTTCCCTTTGTCAACATGTCAATAATCCTGCAATGATAATAATAATTCTGGTCACATACTTTTCCAGAAAATCAGGCTCCTCGGTGCATTTCTTTCACAAGTTGTCAAATCAGCATTAGTGTAGATTTGCTGTTGGGTCTAATGTCGTTTTAAACAGCCCCATCCTTCAATAACAGCCACTTTGCCAAGCCTGCATTACATTTTAACAGGTACACAAAACAATGTGTTGCACAAATGGTTAAAGTATGGCTGAAGGAATGAGGAAATCTTTCCTACTTTTGGATCTTTCAGAAAAGGAATAATAGTAGATATTAGGGCTGGGCAAAAAAATAGATTTTTCGATTAATCATTTTTTAAAACGTGGTCGATTAAAAATCGATTCTCAAAGAGCAGAATCGATTTTTTCATATTTATTTCCGCAAACATTGAACAGAGGAATGGAAGCATTTTAGAGTTTGCAAGCATGACGTGTTGTGAATCGAAATCGAATCGATCTGGAACATCTGAATCGATACCCAGCCCTAGTAGATATAGTAGCAATTTACTACTGACTAAACCCTGATTTAAACGCAAGTTTTGAGTAGCACTTGTTATTTGTTGCGCTTGATTTTATGTATTAGTAATCCTTACCATATAAAAATCTATTACGTCCTGCTCAAGCCTCACTGGTAGAGTTGATTGATAAGCTTGGTCATCTGCATTTTCTGGATCCGATTCGACTATATTGATTATTTAATAAAGACGATATTAACTTCTGTCAGCATTACATTGTGAGCCAATCTTCAAAACATGGTAAGGAGCGTCACATTTTCAGCTGACGTCAGAGCTATTAAGGCCAATCACAATGTCTGGCCGATCGATAAGCTTTGTAGAAAATCAGTGGGTTTGGGGAAGGCGGGTTTTAATGGAGCAACAATAATGTACCTTATTTGGAAAATAATGTGTTTTTTAACCATAAACCACACACCCACGCATACTTCTTTGTTTGAATGAAAAAGCTACTGTATGCTACTGTCAAAGTACGTGAATTTGGATGCAACTATAGTGTCTGTCCCACTTCCTCATTATCTCACTGTAACTGGGAGGAGCCAAATATGTGAATAGTTAATACGCATCATTGAGGTCTATACGCATCATTGAGGACGAGCTGGCTGGCGCCTTGCATGGCTGACACCGCCGTCAGTGTATGAATGTATGAGTGAATGGGTGAATGTGAGGCTAATTGTAAAGCGCTTTGGATGGCCATAGGTCTGTTAAAAGCGCTATATAAATGCAGTCTACACTGTAAAAAAATTCCGTAGAAATTGCAGCTGGGTTGCCGGTAATTTACCGTAGATTTAAATTTATGTTTTTTACTGGCAATATTTTGTTCAAAGTTAAATGAACATTAAACATTTACAAGTCTTTGTCTTTACAGAGTAAAACTAAAAAAACAGCATCAAGCAAAACATTCTGGGAAACAAAATCTGAAGCAAAAAACAGAAAAAGGTTGATGATGATTTCTGCTTCCCAGAATGCTTTGCATGAGGCTGTTATTGTATAGTTTTATTCTGTAAAGATAAAGACTTGTTTATATTTAAAATTTATTTAACTTTGAACAAACTCTTGCCAGTAAATAACATAAATGTAAATCTACGGTAAATTACCGGCAACCCAGCTGCAATAACATTGAAATTTCTACGGATTTTTTTTACAGTGTATTTACCATTTACCATAAATGTAGGTGGCCAAATGTTAGTATTTTTAGGGGTTTTAAAATCCAAAGATTTAAGATTGTGTTTGCACAACCTTATTTAAACTCAAGTTTAAATAAGGTTACAGTAGGCCTACTGTACATAGTACATAGTTGTTTTTTCATATGACTCCTTTAAGGATCTCATTTCTTTATTTGTCAGGACTGATGAATGAATGATGGTTATGAATTTATTTATGTGTTGCTGGATATAAAAAGAATCAAACTGACAGGGTATAATTAATTAATTGGTATGCCGCATTATTTGTCCTCACGCATGTTTTGTGCACCCTGTGTTTGTGTATAAGAGAGAAAAAGAGAGAGAATTTGTTAATGAGCTTTAACACATAATGATAGACCATGTGTCTGTGCAGTTTTTGCTTGAACGGGATGCTTGACCTCAAGCTGAGGGCTGTGCTAATGGGCCAGTTGCATACAGCAGATGTGTGCTGGGAGCATGTGTGCTAGTGTGGACCCTGTCCAGCACGACAGCCAGGGAGATACGGCAATGCTAGTCTCTGACATCATTATAATACCATTAAACCTATTCCACTGTGATAATGACATGTCATGTAGCAGAGGACGAAGACCTTTTTGTCAGTATGCAGCTAAACCTTTGAGTTCATGTAAACAGACTCTCAAGGACAGATACTAAACTGGGTGATAGACAGAGCTGGATGGATTTACCCAGAACGAACAGAGTGCATTTTATAATACAGTGTGCCTTACAGGGATAGTTAACCCAAAAACTTGCCCTTATGTTATCTCTAATGCCCTGTGACTTTCTTGTCATAAAACATGAAAGGAGACGTTAAGCGCTATATACCGTAAGGCGGTGGCAATCTCAGTCATGACCATTCTTCAAAAGTTGTGTGTTTTATTGAAAGTTAATTTATACAGGTATGAGTGAGTAAAAGTTTTAGTCTCTTTAAGGTTTGTAAATGAAATTATAATAATGCATTGTCAGAAATAAAGGTTTTAAATTGTACCTTTTCTATCCTGGGGTGGTACCGTTAAAGAAACAATAAGTAGGATTTACCCCCATCTAGTGGTGAAATTGTATTTTGCATTCAAATGAATAGTGCTCTCTAGCGCCTCGCTTTTCCAAATGCGTGTTGCAACTACGGTAGCCGTTATGTGCTCACTGATCTCCTTGTCTGTTTCAGCACGTGTTCTAAATGAAAACGCATTGGTAGGCTAGTGCTTTTTGTCCCTCTCTGCTATTATAGTTTATTAGTATGGCGGAACGACATGGAAGCCTCCTTGAACTTACCCGTTCAATGTAAGTAAAGAGAAGAAATTCTAAGCTTACAAAGAAAAGTCAGATCACTGGCAGAGGTCATTTGACACCAACGAGAACATATTTATGTATAAAGACATTGATTTTGATTAATAAAACCCTTAAAACCTTACTAACTGTTTCTTTAAAGGTTCATTTTTGTACCTTTCTAGGTATACAACACATTGAAATATTGCACCTTTTAGGGAACAATTTTATACCCTAAGGACCTGGACCTATTGTGTACCTTTATGAACAAATTTAAATATTAGGCGTACAAAACATTTAACTGTACCTTTTAAAGGTACACAGTAATGTAGGTACAACATTGTAAGGTACAAACCGGAACCTTACCCCAGCAACAGATGGTAACATTTTAACCCTTTTTCTGACAGGGTGGTTAAAATTAAAAATTTATTAAATATAGTAAATGAAGTAATAAAATTTCATTCCCTATGGGTTGACAACCGAAAAAGTTTGACCTTTTAACCATTATAAACTAAAGAAGGGTTAAATACGCAAAATTGTGATGAGAGTCTTGGTGTGGGTGATACGAGCAGAAAAATGGTGGACGTCTGAAATGAGTTAGTAATGTTCTCAGCCAGTTCTCTCCCCTCCTGTGGAGAGAGACCTTTAGTGAATATTGAATGATGCTAATGTCAGTCTGCCTCCAAAAGTCATTCTCATTTTCCATCGACCAAAGCAAGAAAAACAATTCTAGCTGACCGGCAGAGCAGGCAGTAATGAAGCAGGCACAACAAATTAGAGCTGAAATTAAATCAAGGTGATTACATAAAGCAAATGTGTGGGAGAATGCATTTCTGTCTAAACATTTTATGTAGTCGAGGAAGGTATATAATATTACCACATAAACACTTCATATTCTTTATAAACCTCAACGGGATGCTCTTTCAGACAACGCTGCAGTATGTGACAATTCTTAAATTGGTTATTCTGCATTGCGCACACAATGGTGGTGGCCAGCAGTGATCCTGTGAATGGACATTGAATAAAACATGCAATTATTGCCATGGTTACGACTAAAGCCTTAGCTCTTTCTGTTGCATTGTAGAAGTCTTAGTTCAGATCTGAGAAGAGGAGAAGACTCTTGAAAAGTAGAGTGTTAGGGCTCATTAATTACAGCACAAATCAGTTACGCCTGGCCAAGTCACACATCTGTTCAACACTTCTGCCTTCCGCTGTCTAATGCACCACTGATCGCATAGAACACAAACCTTCACATATAATACTCAATGTGAAATCACTTTCTTTTTCTCTTCCACATTTACAAAAGGACATTTATACACATTATATGATTTTCACACAATATTTGTTTCAAGATGCCAAACATGATTTAAAAAAAAATACTTGCATTAACAAATTCAATCCTTTTACTGACCATTTAAAGGTGTGTGTAAATTTTTGAAGCATCTAGTGGTGAGATAACGAATTGCAACCAACAGTTCACCCCTCAATCTCAAAACGCATATGTTATCTTGTGCATTCAAAAGACCGCTGGAAAACGACCAATCTCAGCATAACACCAACTGTGACGTTACAGTCATGATGTATGCCCAACATTAAATTACACATTAAATTACATACAATGTTGTTACAATGCTAAAAACAAAGTTGTGACTACTGAGTTAGTGCTATATGCTATTTAATGCAATATGCTAGCATTTAGGCTGAGGTTCTACATTATAGTTATGTTTTGCAAGTTCATACCGAACTTACTGAACTTACCACTCAGAAACGTCCATTATAGTGTAACTATTTCATTGCTAAAAAACAACGTTATTTTGTGCATTTGGTATAATACAATGTGTTCGCATGGTTTATGGTTAAAAACACACTATTTTCCACATACCGTACATTTTTGTACTGTAGCTCCAGATATTCTGCCTTAAACGCATTGATTTTGTACCAAACTCATTAATCCCTGATTGGCCAGCTAATCTGTACATTGTGATTGGCCTGAATACTTCTGACGTCAGCCCGAAATGTGACACTCCTTATCATGTTTGAAAGATTTGTGCACAATGCAATGCTAACAGAAGTTAACTTACAGGCTGTGAGTCAAAGCAGGAGGAATTATGATTTAGGGCCCTATCTTGCACCCAGCGCAACTGACTTTGTCAGTGACGCATGTATCATTCGTATTTTGCACCGGCGCACAGCGGGTTTTTCCCTCCACAGAAGCACGTCGGCAAACTAGGGAATGAACTTGCGCTCCCTGGGCAGTTCAGCGCAAAAAAGGAGGCGTGTTCCGGCGCAAACCATCCCTGATGCTATTTTGCAGTTTCAAAAAACAATTGCGCCACTGACCAGAAAAAAAAAGTTTAAAGTCAGTGGCGCGTTGCGCGTTGTTCATTATGCTATTTTAAGGGCGCATGCTTGACCATAATGTATAGCGTGCACAACGCGCACACACTTTGCTTATCTAATCTACACAGATGCAACAGTTATTTTTGCAAATCATAAACTGTTACAATAAAAAATATATATACACGAGATAAGGGGAATCATAGTGGTGAGCATTGTGGTGATAGTTTTTATTTATTGTGTGGCTGCGTAAAAAAATTCTCATGCAAATAACGATTAAAATATTTTCATAAGTTTGTTGTGTGGCTGTATTACGTTTATTTTATGTAAATAATAATTAAAATGTTTTCATAAGAAACCTTAATGTATATGAACTTGATTTGTAAGTGTACTTTGGGGTTGGACCTTGCTTGCGTTTCTTGGGTCCGATTTCAAAGCCCCCAAACCCTTTCAGCGGTGAGGGTGGACGCAGCAATGTCCTCTGCTGGCGTCAGGTCATGTGTAGAGGCAGATCCACCTCCCGTTACACGGCGTGCCCGATTTATGCTGGCAAGCTTGGTATTCCCCCGTCTCCTGACATAATTTTAGCGCTTGGCGCAACAATGGGGATGGCAGCTGATGAGACTGTGGCTATTTCCTCTCACGCCTGTTTAACCTACGCTGATTTGGGCGGGTTTCTCCTATCCCCTTACAAAACAACTTCTCTGTATTTGACTGCTCTTACAAGAACGTAGGTCGTCTCGGCTGTTAACCGCTCCTGGCGTGCGCCTGGTAAATCTGTCATAATAATAGCAACCTGCCATGGAACTTGCGCCCTTGCGTTTAAAGGGAATGTTGGCTAGCGTTCTGATTGGTTTATTTGACGTTACGCCCAAACCACACCTATGAATAATGAACCTACTTCAGACCAACCCCTTATTGATTTGCGCCCGGCGCAAGAGTTATTTCTCACGCCGGAAAATAGCAACAGCGCCCAAGATCCGCCCACAAACTCACTTGCGCTTTGTGCTTCGTACTTGCGTTTCAGATCGTTAAAATAGGGCCCAATGTCGGTCTTGTCCACATCAACAGGTCCAGGAAGTAAACTGTTGCCTACAATCCATGTGCTTATTGTAGTCCAAGAAATAAGATTTACGTTGGAAACGATAACTTGCATCATCATTTACCTTGGGATTTGTACCTTTTGCATATTGTTAACATGTACTAATACACACCTACACACCAAAGAAAATGTAAGATTGTGAATTGGATGATAGTTGTTCTTTAAATCTCCAAACAATTGATTATTCCTCAATTTTCGTATATCTTCGTCTAATACAGGCTATAACATAAGGTCTGTTTACACACACACAGAGCTACTTAAATGAGCTGCTCTGAGAAACAGCTAATCAGAGCAGAGCTCAACATTATTATTCATGACCCTTTCAAATAAAGTATTTAATCGACCATTTCATTCTAAAAACAAATCCTAGGGTTGTAAATTGACATGTATAATTAGATATTTTTTGCACTAAAGCCATATGTAGATAATTGTATATAATTTGGGATAAAAATAATATTACTTGCAAAAAAGGTCATGAATGAAAAACTATTTTGTATCAGCAATCCATTTAGTCAGCGATCCATCAGATAACACATACATTTCAGTTTCAGCACATGCAGCAACAGGCTTGATAAATAATTTGGCATTGTCACAACCCAGTATTCTTTGTATTTGTCCTATCAAGTTTGCATACGTTTTAACAAGTGAAAATTTATAAAAATAGCTTGTGTATTTATTTTCTGTATTTTTGGTGTCTTTGAGCTTTAAAAGAGAAAAGCTCCCTGGACCACTGTCTCACATGAGGCGTGTAAAGCAGTCTAATTTCATTTATACCCAAGTGGCACTTACTTGAAGCACTTGAGACATATTTTAAATATAACTGTGTGAGGCATTTGGGTGAAAATTACAATCTCAAGGTTTGTAATATCTGCCCACTATCATCTACTGTTTGATGTGCATGCTGAATGTCCCTCTGTAGACTAATGCAAATAGTGTAATATGTGCCGGTAATGCTATCTATAGGGCATTTTAGTGTTACATCTCTATAGAGAATATTTTATTTCCATCTGCTGCCGTCAACAAAGAGAGAACAGAAGGATTAGTGTTATAATTGGTGTAGTACTACAAATGTTGATTGAATGCCAGCATGACTTTTTACTGTATATACACCCATCATGTGTTCATTATTAAGTCACTAATTATGTGGTACACACATGTCAATGTTCAATTTAATTATAAAGGGATTAACACTAGAAACACTTAATAACCATAAGGAAGGTTTGAAACTCAGACATCAGTACTACACTAAAATAGCACGTTTCATCACAAACCAGTGTAGTGTACTTTTGGCAACACTGCTTCTTAAATGTGCTATAAACAGCTGTCTAAAATTAAAGTGGGGATTTTCTCACTGGTAGAGGTCTGATTAACACTTTTCCTCTCACAGCTGGGAAAGTTGATAAATCCTGTTTTTCATTAAATGTATGAGTTTTGGATGCTCCGCTTTTTTCACATTATTGTTCTGTTGTACCCGAGTAATGATGTAACAGATATGTTACATCAGATTTTACACAAGGCGTGCATTTTACAGTGGGTTTGGTAATTTTTTCATTTAAAGAGATGTAAAAAAAATACTGTGAGAGCATACTGTGGAAGTACACTGACCGGTTAAAAGTGACACACATTTTCAAGCAGTTGCTGTAAAATAAAAACACCTCAGGACTGAAAGCTCAAGATATCAAACGCTTCCGGTGGTTCTTCTTCACGTATTTATTGTAGTATTTAGTAAAACAAAAACTACAACCATGCGGCGAGAAGTGGATATTGCATGACAAGCATTTTAAAGTAATAAGCAGGTTGAAACAAATGTATATCCCCAGAAATTTGACGCATGTGCCTGCGGTGTTAGCATTGCTACTTAGAATCACTTGTTATAAAACTGCAGTGCCTAAATATGTGTACAAACGTTACGTTTTCGTGAACATGCACAGCAACGTGATGTGTTGAGGGCATGTAACCTCAATAGAGATGATAGTTCCAAATCTTTACAGGTTGACTAATTTCTACCGGTTATCATACCAACCAGTTTATCGCCCACCCCTATTATTAATAATGAAGGTGGGTTTAGCGCTTTTGCATCTAAACTCTTCAAATGCATGCTCCGATGACGCTTATACAGTTTGTGTGAGTGAGCAGAGATCGGCTCTTGCTTCGGTCTTTACCGCTAATGTGTTTTCAAGCTGAGCAAAGCCAATCTGATACCTACTTTCCATTAAAGTTCATTTTGTCATTTCTATTTTTCATGTGGTTATGGTCTTTTAGAGTCAAGATTTTAGGTGAATGCAGTCCTACTCTTTGATCATTGAAAATAACAAGCCATGATGTGGACATCAAGCAATGCCTAGAGGTGTCAAGAAAATCATTATCCCTCTTCTTTTCACATACTGTAGCTTTTGGAACACAAGGTGTTGAGTGTACTTAAAGTGGCATTTGTTGGTAAAAAACTAGCTAGTAAATGTGAACGTACACATTGCAGCAATTATAAAGCGTTTAGATGGCCTACAGTATGATTGATGACAGGGTTAATGTCAGTGAATGATGTGAGCTCTTCAGATGTATCAAAATTACTTATGTGATCATGGGAAATGGGCAAAATGGGGATCTGTCGGGCAAGAAAATGTTTTTAAAAGCCTTTGTCAAGCAAACTGGAAGAATTTCAAGTTTGTCCTGTATATTACTGTACAAACCTCTTGCAATCAAATTTAAATTTTACTAAATTGTTCTGTAGTTGGGTGATTCTGACGAAATCCAGATTTAGAAGGTGTCCAGCATCAGAATTTTTTAAAGCCCTTGTAGCCAATTTTTTTTTCACATATACACTAAGATTATGGTCTGAACTTACTATAACCATTATTTTTTTAGAGGATTTAAAAAATGTTTCCTATAGAATTATTTACATTTTTTTTAGATTATCATTATCAAAAATTAGCATTACCACAACATGATATTACATTAAATATATGCATTTACAAACTCATGTTTCGGTAATGAGAACTAAAAAGTTGTCTAGGTACTATGACAAACAAAATTTCAACTTTTATCTGGAGAGAAAAAATAAGAACTGCTTATCTGGTAGCCATCTTGAGTGTAACAGTCATTTATGTCCCTTCCAACAAGTTTTTTTTTTATGTTAGTTCCTTGAGGGCTTTAACAATGATTGAAAATTGTTGTGGAAGATGAGAAAATTGTTCTTGGACACATTTATATTCCTTATTATTGTCTCTACATTTACCAATGATCACCAAATACCACACGTTTCTTTACTGTTAATGTTTATAGTATAACATGCACTGAAGCTTTTTTTTATTTTTTACATATAAATATTTCCATATCAAAGAACTCAAATCCAGTCATGGACAAGTTGCGGTAATTAAAAATTTTCCCTTAAATGTGGAAAAAACAACAAAATTGGTTTGTATGATGTCATTTGAAATCATGTGCAAAATAGTACATGATGAGATGTTTGTAACTGTATGCTTCTTATTTTGATACTCTTACTTTGCATTTACATTTTTTATCAAAATGTTTCATGACACCTTATTTCGCAAAAATCACCCAGTTGTAACTTGTAGCTTTTAGAATATTTTTGTTGTTAAAGTGTTTAAACATTATATAAATGTGTATTTTTGGTCCGTAATCTAAATGTTAAATATATGCAAATTCATAGTATTATTGCTTATAAAAAAATCAGTCATTACTGAGTACAAAGAACTCATTACAGGAATAGTTCACCCAAAAAAACAATATTCATTTGAATCGTTCATAATTAGCCTATAAGTGCATTTTTGATTGATGCCTAATTAAATCCATGAATAATTGTAAATTCAAACAATATTTGCAGGACCCCTGGTAATACCATCACGGACCCCGTGAAGATGTACAGTATGTTATATCTTTCTTTCCCTTTCTGTCTCTCTCTCTCTCTCTCTCTCTCTCTCTCTCTCTCTCTCTCTCTCTCTCTCTCTCTCTCTCTCTCTCTCTCTCTCTCTCTCTCTCCTTTCTCTCCCTCTCTCTCTCTCTTGCTACAGTACCCTCAAAAAAGAGCTTTCTTAAAGAAAACACATGTGACTTCAGGTGTCTAGCTGTGCATTCAGAGATACCGTTAGTTTTGCTCTGTGGTTTTCATGTATCGTCCCTAATCTGCAGAGAACAATCATTAGCAATTTATGTCGAGCTTTATGAATGGTTATGACTGTAGACTACATAAACTGTGCCATAAAAAGTTCGGCTAGAGTTGTTTCCTGCATTAATGACCATTTAATGGCTCTCCTCCTACTACCTTCTGCAATTTGTATTCTACTCATGGGGTGCAGTATGTGTACTGGGTTTTCAGCCCCTCCCATCCCTTCTCTCATCCCTTTGCTAAATCCCACCCCCTTTCTTTCTCTAACGGTCCACTTGCCTGCTGCATGGCAGCCTGATTTTTTTACACAGGCCCATTAAGCTTTGGAATTCCACTTTGCCAGTGAACCAAATCGCTGTCTCCTGTCTCCACTGTCTTTCCCTATGGACCGTTCTGTGAATGTACAAGATGGTTTCTGTCACCACAGCGTCTTGCGCTCTCAGATGTTAAAATGCTGTGGAATGGTCAGCTTGCAGATTTCAGAATGAGGTTTTATGAAACCTTTGCTCTTGATGCCATTGGTTTCTGTCTTTCTTCTTCAAAATGTCATTTTAATTAATCCTAGTTTTTATCATCTGGAACAGAAGTGGTATAATTTGGATATCTCACTATGGTATATAAATGCATATGAATTTAAAGACATTTAACTTTTTCTTATTCTATTGTCTAGAGGGTATAATGTATTCGATTTTGTCAACTTAAAATGTTAGCAACACAAAGGTTGTAGGTTTGATCCCACTGGAACACACATTCTGTTCAGTGTATACATTGTAATGTTATGCACTGTAAGTCAATTGGGATAAAAGTGCCAAAATCCATAAAAATAAAATGGAATAAAAGAAGGATAAAGTCATGATAACGTTTTTTAAGTATAGAAGATTTGTGGAACAGCCCATTGAGACAGTTGTGATCTTCTGGTTTGATTTTGCAGAAAAATTCAGTGGTCAGGTATAGGATTATGGGGTTGGGCTTGACCTCAGTTGGCACATTCATGTACCGCTCATAGTCTGTTCACTAGTCTCTTGATGCATATTGCACGGATAAAAACTTGAAAAACATTTTCACCTGGAGTTATTTTCCTAGAAACAAGGTACTGGGTTGAAATTATGAGTGCTTATGATGGAAAAATAAGTACAGTATTTGGATGTTGCAAGGTAGTTTTGTTGACTTAAAAATTTAACACTTCCTTGTTATTTCAAAATCAGCTTCGAAAGCACGCTGTTACCCAATAATAGTAGTAGTAGGTGGTTACTTTCAAGTCTTCTGTGTGGCACACCTACAAAAATGAGTGTTTTAAAATAGAGGATCAAAAACAGGAAAACAGAAAAAATCTTACTACTTACTAATCATGATGTTTTTAAATGTTAGCATTGTCAGCTCACCAGAAGCATTGATGCAAAGCAGCTTGATTAGCGAAACCAGGGCAAAATTATTTGCCAGTCCGACATTGTTTTTCTTTATTTTTCTTGATTGTCTGCACTCTGGCATGGTTTAAATGGCTAAATGGTTGTTTTTTGTTCAATTAAATTATTTATTGCAACTGTATGTTCTACTCTATAAAGACAAAGTTTCAGTCCGGTTTTAAAACATTGGGTGTTTCTCAACTTTGAGGATGAACCTTTGGTCATCCATTTTGGCTTCCTGCCAAAGATATAGTGATGTAACGTCGAGTTGACTTCAAAAAAACATTGTTGGTCTAACATCAAGCTGTAACATTGGGTTGATGTCAAAAAACAATGTCAGAGTGCTGTTATTCTGTTACGTCGAGTTGACATCAAGAACAAAATGTCTGGTTGATGTCAAAAACCCGACATAACAGCTTGATGTCAAACCCATGTCGGCCTGACATCCAGATGTAATGTTGGGTTGACGTCAAAAAACAATGTCAGAGTGATGTTAAGCTGTTAAGTCGAGTTGATGTCAAAACCCAACTTCAGCATTATGTCCAGTTGTAACGTTTTGTGTAGACATTCCATTTTGGTTGGAAATAGGAGTTTTTCCTCCTGCGGTTTAAAAAAATCCCCTTCACACATGCTTGGTTTAAAAGAAATCTCCGCCTACATGAACACACAAAAACATGTGATCACGCGATGTCAAAATCATGCCACACCAGCAGGCGGTGATATAACCCTAATCGTAAAGCAACGTTGGCCAATCAGAAGCCTTAATCAGAAGCAAAAAAAAACTGGTTGTACTGTTAACACGACAACACTGCAACCGCCGTTTCTGAAAAACCTCACCCTGGCAGGGGTCTTCAAAAATGTTCGGTTTCAGTGACATGATACTGCATTTCCGAGTGGACAAACGGGCGAACTGTGTAAAAAAAGTCACGGTTATAAAAATATCCGTGTCTGTGTGGACAAGGCCGTATAGTGTTGGGCGATATGCCCCATGATAAATCCTCATTTATCAAGTCACTTGATTTATGGACAAAAAACCACAACCATCTAAAAGGCGCTCTAAGCGAATCTGTTTGACCTCATTTCTTGTTGATGTTTGAAGTGTTGTCAAACAAAACGGAGCATAGCCGACTCCTCCCCTCACATCCGTGCTTTCTGAATGTGTCATGAACGCGCCCAATTGTCACTCCCAAATCCTTTTTGTACTTTATTGGCTGGAACACTTTGCTATGTTTCGTTTTGGTAGGTTTGAACACTTTGTTTTTGTTGCAGTTTGCGGAGACTGGGCTGTCTACAGAGACGGCATTTTTTTACAGTATGTTCAGGGGACAGGCAGCTAGCAGATAGTGAGGAGATGTCTACTGCATAAAACAAAAAAATGTTTAATGGCCTAAAACGTGTGAATTTGCTTAGAGCACTTTTAAAACTGATGCCATTAATCCGAGTGCGGAAAAGCCCAGGCACTCTAAAATTTCCTGTCTGCCAGGTTTTAACCCTCTGTGCACTAACAACCTCTCTAGTACAAGGAAATGTCAGAGCCCTGCGTATTACAAGCTCATGTGTGAGTAGGAGTCCGAAACGCATTACAGTAGCGCATTACAGCAGCGCATTACAGCAGGACACAATACTTTCATCTTTCTGCACAACCCTAGTTGGAAAAGAAAATCGGGTTGACGTCATAACCTGACGTTGGCCAAACATCAAGCTCTAATGTTGGGCAGACGTTCTGTTTCAGTTGGAAATGAAAATTGGGTTGACATCAAAACCCAATGTTGGCCTGATGTGAAGCTCTAATGTTGGTCAGGCATTCCGCTTTGATCGAAATAAAATTTGGGTTCACGTCATGTTTTACATGCCAGCAAACTCTAACCATGATAGTGACATACAATATCTAGTCTTTAATTTGTGGGAAAAAGTTTTGACAGACATGCATATGTCAGATCTTTTAGCAACATATAGAAGTAAATATACATTTGAGATCTTGGATTAAGTATCATTCAAGTCCATTTGGTCTCTGATTCTGATTGTTTTACACTGTGATATACAAATGAACTGATATACACATCAAAAGTATAAGCCTCTCTCCTGTGTATGACCTTTCCTGTGGTCTTACCTCCCTTCTAGAAATCAAAGACAATGAACATCAGGTGATATTTTTTCATTGTGTCTTTGATATTTCTGAGCTGCAGCTGCAACTGAGGTTCAAAACATTGGGCATATTAGTTTTGTTTATTCTTTTTCAAATTGAGCTAGTAATTGTTTATGTTGTTTTCTTACCAGCTGAATACATTTTATCCCTCGTTTCTTACGGAGAGACTGACAGAATAACCAACCACGTAACTAAACTAAACCAAACGCAGCATGTGTGGTTAAAACCTAATTAAATGCATTCACTCCATCATTGAAAAATAAGACTCTTTTTGTGAGTGTGTCTCTGCGTCTGGAGTTGACCAAGTGAAGCGGGGGTACTTACAGATGTAATCATTTATATGCAAATCATCGCAAGAATTTCCAGTAATGAGATGACATTGTGAAAAAGAACAAGAATGACCCTGATGCAAAAAAATCAAGGCTCTTGTCGACGAGTATTTAATTAATACAATCAAAGAGCTGGGAGGTAGATCAGGTGGGTGATGAATATGCTGTTGCATCAGACTGGACCTAGTGTAAAAAAGGCATTTTTTTTCTTCTCAGTAGAACATTAGGTAAAGGTTGTGTTGCTTGAAGCTTAAGGGCATTCACGATTTCATTTCAATGCATATTCTACACCCTTTTCTCTTTTTTTTCTGCTCATATTAATAATGTAGGAAGGATTCATCCATGGTGACCTTGCTGTTGCTATGTATGTCTTCTCCCAGTTTAGCCTCCTTGTTCAAAGATGTGGAGCTCAGCAGTGAGTTCGGTGACAATGCCTTACGGGCATACTGTAAATCGGGGACATGCGGAGTGTAGGAATAAAATACATGTGAGAATTGATTTGGCCTTGTATGATTCAGGTTAGACAGCGTTGTACTGTATGCTGTATCTTAAACTTGTGTTTTAAAGGAATGGTAAAAATATGTCAGTTTTGTCAACCCTCAAGACTTTCCAATCCTGTGTGCTGTTATTTTTATGTAGGACACATGCCAGGCACAAGGTGTCTTCAAGATGGTGTCTTTTGGATATTTCGGATATCGGTATTGTCTGTCATCTTTTGTTCTCTGACACAAGCTATTTTTCGTGTGAGACTCCAAGAATACTCACTAAATATGTTTTAACTCTGTATTGTTTATTCATTTTTTCACATATGCATAATATGAAATATGTGGATAGAGACGGAAAGCAGTAGGTAGAATGGCTGCCTGGGGCTGTTATTGGTGCTTCTAAAGCTCCTTGTGTTTTTACAAGCCTGTGAAGCAGACCATTCTTCATCATTATCAGTGGTTGTTAAGAGGCAAGCTCATCTGTATGCCCCTCATTCGACGCATGGCTTGCTCACACAGCACGCATTGACATTCAAGTCCAAGTGTGGCTCGACTACAGAAACACAGCCCGGTGCTACGAGACCAAAACCCTGTGTGGATGGATTTCAGAGCTTTAGAGCCAGTTATTTCTAAGAGGCGTGCCTTGTTTCAATTGCCCCGTTGTTCCAGTTGTTGTTTTTATATGTAATAATTACATTAGTGATGCTGGTGGGTACCGTATGCTTCACTGTAGCCAGGATTGGTGTCTGGACTTTGTGCTGGCATTATAAGTGGTAAAATGGTACTCTGGTCTGATTACAGAAAGAAGCAATCTTACTGTTAAGCCCCCTTAAAGCAGTCTATAGTGCCGTTTTATTCCAATCACAATAAATGATTTATTCCCCGACAGAGACGCTTTGCTGTAAAGCAGAATTATAACTGAGCACTTATTTCTTACTTGAGAAGCTGGCATGACGCACATACTAGACAGCAGGCTTTCTGCAAAGCTAGCGACTCAGCAAAGTGACGTCAAGCAGAAACGAGTCTTTAGTCCTGCCCTGTGATATTACTTTATGTTGCTGTGGGCCAAAAATGAACTAATTATACGGTAATGAAGCTGTCAAAATAAAAGTTTTGCATTGTCCCTCAAAATATTTCCTTATATAATAAAAATATCAAAGCAATTTATTATAATTGGGGAAAAAAGGTGATTTAAGAAATTTTGAGCGTGGCATGGTTGTTGGTGCCAGATAGGCCGGCCTAAGTATTTCACAATCTGCACTCTTAAAACAAATGTGTTAAAAACAACACAACATGTGTTATTTTTTACACATGTTCTGAGTGTGCGCAGGGACAACACATGTTGAGTTAAATTTAACACAGAATATGTGTTATAAAATGCAACACAAAAATGTGTTGCTTCAGTAAACACATTAATGTGTAACTTTCTATTAATCTAACACAACTGTGTGTTACCGAGTAATTGTTTAGTTTTAATATTAAAGAGAAAAAAACATATGATTTGTAAACTTTAAATTATGAAATCAAGCAGACAACTATTGAATATTGTTCACAAACTATTTATTTGTAAAATAACAAATATTTGACAATTAATGCTTGCATGAAAATATGCTAGTACTTTATGTTGCTAGATGTATGCTAATTTAAATAAATGTAAGTGCAAGTATAATTACTTCAAACATACATTACATTGATACATTTTAAAACACTATTTATAAAATAATTCATTGAATTTATAAGCAACTGTGTTAAACATGTTGAATAGAACAATGTCTGAAATCGTTTCCAACATGCAAGTTATCAAAAAATTTTAACTTGTCCTGAAACATTAACATGTTATCTAACATTTAGAAAAATACTTAAAATGAACTTGACAAGTGTATTCAAAGAAATTTCCGTCGCAAAACATTTAGGGGCGGTTTCCCGGACAGGGGATTAGCTTAATCCAGGACTAGGCCTTAGTTTAATTAGGAAATATAACTGGTTTCAACAAAAAACATTACTGGTGGAGGCAAAACAAAGGGCACTGATATATTTTAAGATATGTCAGTGCAAGTTGTTTTCAGTACCGCACAGGTCAGATTGTCAACATCAGGCGGAAAGGCAAAAGAATCGTTAATTGCAACAGTTACGTAGTGGCCTCCATGTCCTGAAGAACCGTTGGAAACCAACTGTGGCTGAGGTGATTTCAGACACCCTTTGATCATTTAGTAAGCAAAGACGTCACACTGGTACCAGCCTACACAAATGAAACAATGAACATCATTAGAAAATGTTGTTGCATGAAAATTACTTATTTTATATAAAGTTTAGAGTCACAAAGCATACCGGCATCAAGTCCCACAGGACTGACACAGCAGAAGATGAACGAGTATCCATAACATTGTATAACACAGCTCTCATCTGGGTGTAGTAAACATGCAGGTCACATGCAAAATATAAATTATGAGAAAAAGTTCTTAAAAAGGATTACTTTTATATCGTACTTTGAATGTTACATTTTAAACATTTGGAACAGAGATAGGAAATCATACCATTATGTTGACTGTCAGCTTTCTTCAATAAATGTCTGATGTCCATTTTCTTCTCTAAAGATGCTTTTTCCCTGAGTTTCTCAATAATTGTCACATTCCCATTTCTTCTTTCCCATCGGTAAGTCTGGAAAACTTGATGTCCCCCTTCAGTGAATTTAAAAAGAAATATTAATATTGGAATTATGAAACACTTTGTGTAAAGTTATCTCCAGTTAAAGGCGGAGTGCACAATGTTTGAAAAACGCTTTGGAAAAGGAGACGGGCCAACTAGCAAAACACATTTATAGCCAATCAGCAGTAAGGAGTGTGTCTACTAACCGACATCCTTGCCAGGTTGCGTATGTGTGGGGCGGGTCTTTTAAAAGAAGGTCCAGATTCTATTGGGGTAGGGGCGTGTTTGTTTAGGTGATTTCAAATATCAACATTGGCTTTCAAACATTATGCACTCCACCTTTAAGTATATTACAAACACTGGCATGTCCAGAAATTGGGGATATTCCTTAAAGATTTCACCAATAATTGGTGATTTTGTCATTACCTGTATCCATCTTCTTTGATGACTGAAGGTTTGGCCAATGGCATTCTTTATTGATGATGTCCTCCCACTTCAACTCTGTTGAAGCTACCGTCTGATGTTCTGTAATCTCATTTTTATAAATTCACTGTGTGATGGCCCATCAAAAAAAAGCTCCTATCATGATCAATGCAAAAATAGCACTTAGTTAGAGTCAAGTACAGTTTTTATACACATTGTCAAGTAAGTAATTTCATACACATAAATGAAGTATGTAAAAGCATCCTTACGGTACATGTCCCTCTTTTTGACCAAATGAGACCATTAACCAACAACACAATCTCCTTTGAGAGTGCCAGCTTTTCTTTTTCAGATGGATAGCTGAAAAAGATTACAAACTAACATTGACACAAGAATTGTGATTTACATCTAGTTAAGTATTACTGGGCAGTATTTGCAAAAACACTTTACAGCTAGTAGCACAAAACTACACCCATCTTATTCACGTAGCACTTTAGCCTTACTGCAAGCAGTGAAAGGTTCATGAAGTTCGACTCTTACCATTAGACCACTACTCTCCCAGTAATTAATTGCGTCTTGTCTAACTTTATATTGAACACGAGCGGCGCGACACGAAAATAAAAAAACTGTATTATAAAATGTGGCTGTGCATCATCCAGAATGTACAGCATCACCGATTAAAAATGAGTTTTACCGTCTTTTGTCTCGTCATGCGGCTCACAAGTGTACAGTACGTTAGGTACAGTGATGTGCATACTGTTCCACCATGTGCTTAACCAAACGCGACGAGGCGTTGCGATAATCGAAAGGCATAATTTATAATGACCCGTCCTATAACGTAAGGACATAAACTGAAAAGAAACCCGTTACCGCGTGTCACGTCTATTTAGGACACGGTGTTTAAGATTTACGTTAAAGTGCTGCAAGTTTCACACATACTAACCCGTAGTCCAATGTGCCTTTCATTAAACAATGAGTGACTGTTAACATGAATCTCCAAACGTAACTTTGCAAAACGAGCGAGCATTTAACGTTACCATAATAAAGTTTAAATTAACAGTCTCATGCACAATTAATACGAAAGTTTCTTACACTATATGAAAAATAGATATCATATTATAACTGTAATTTTTTATTTAATTTCTTACCTGATGCAGACAGGAACATTCTTGACCTCTTGACTGGAAAGGCGGTTGGAAAAGAACGTCACTGCGCAGGCGCAACACAATATGCGTTGTGTGTTTGTTTTTTAAATAAAACAAATTCAAAACAGACTGCCAGCCAAGGCTCAATAATAATGATCATGATTTTCATAATAATGAAATAAAAATAACACACGCAAAAAATACAATTAAAAATACAATAATGTGTAGTTGTCTGTCCATGTGAAACGTCATCAGCAGATTCGTGTGAACTTACGACAGCCACCAATGGAAGAGAACGCCTGCATAATGTTTGAAATATTACTCTTATTGTGTCACAAAGTGTATGTTCAAAAGCTTTTTAGGCGAGAATGTATGTAAAAAAAGTTGAAATTTGCGGTCGGTTTATAAAGAGAGCGTTTATTAAAAAATCTGCCCCGACTTTTTCGGAGTTCTGATCCAGACAACCAAGGGGTACTTAGCGCTCATGTACCCCGCCCAACGCAGCTTGATCTCGGCAAGTCCTTCTGAAAATCGCCGCTGGGTGTTATGTGTTAGTAGTGGTTAACAGTGTTATATATATTTTATTTTATTATAATAAATGGACAATCTTTGGTCTCATAAATATATTATCTGTTCCTGGGCAAATCGTTTTGACTAAGGACAAAGTTGCATTGTAAAACTTTATATTTTTTATTTATCTTTGTGGTGAAGTGCAGACTTATTTGTGCTTTTGACCGAACTTGCTTGTATATTTCCTGTTGCACAAACATCTTATACTTGATAAAGGAATGTGTTATATATGATATTTGGTTTTTATAACAAACAAAAGTACAGGATAATCAGTGTCAGTGCACGCCATTAAAACTACAATAATTATGCATTTCATTTTATTGTATACTGGTTAACGTGTTTTACACATTCATTGTGTAAGCAGTTAAGCATAATATTTACACATTATGTGTCAGTTCCAACACAAAAATGTGTTAGAATCCTTTTACACATATTTTGTGTACATTTTTAACACATCAATTTTAAGAGTGTGCTCAGTAACTGGGATGTCTAGGGTTTACAAAGAATGGTGTGAAAGGGAAAAACATCCAGTATGCAGCGTAGGGATGTAACGATACTTCGCAGTACGATACTTTGCGGTACAAAAAATGCCACGATGTTGCATCGTGCATGATGGGGATATTTATACAATGAAGTTCTTTTAATTTTATTTGTTGGTCGGTCAACACGTGATCTACTCTGCGCCAGCGTCACCTGTGCTTCACCGCAGTCACACAGACATCGCTTGAATCACCTGCAGCTTGAACTGAAGGTCAGCAACATGACTTCGGTAGAAACAGAAATTGATATAGATGATGCCCCATCATCTTTTAACTACAACGTCTGGCAGCATTTTGTTTTCATATCACTTGACGGGAATCTTAATCCATCGAACGGACGTGTGCACGCACAAACACATATCCAGACACGCGCTTCTGTTCTGTCCGTCAGCCACGCACCCGCATACAACATGACGCCGCACGATTGAGATATCTTATGAAAACATAACATACATAACTAAAGTAAGTTATAAATAATAATGTTTATCTTATTTTGACTAGATCACTTTTGGCTCCTGTAGATGGACATCAGAAATGTTTTGTGCACAGCAGGGAAAGGGAAGCAGAAATGAGAGATAAGAGTTTAAAGTAGTTTAATAGTTACCTAGTCAGGTCTTAAACAGAGGAAAAATCTCAAGACATCTGTCAAGTCTATAGAATTGCATTGTTGCTAAAAAAAATCACATGTATGTGTTATACTATTCTGCATTTTCAGATATAAAATTAATATTTAGTTAACTAGCTGTAGGACACAATTGGCAGTAACTATGTCTGAGATTATTTTAGTATAGCAGTCATAAAATTACTGTTTTCTTAAAATAGTGCTATTGTAAAAATGTTCTTGTAAAAATAAGTTATTAATCATTGTTATCATCGTATAATGTAAAATGCCAATGTGCAAGAAAATATGTTCTCTGTTGTCATTATTTTAAAACCTTTTATGCCATTATGCCTCCAAAAATGTTAACAATGTTCATGTTAAGTATAATGAACATGATACTTAAATATTTTTAAATAAATGTAGGAATAGGTTAAGCAAAGGACACTGTATAAAAGTGTTAGGGGGCATGTGCCCCAGTAGAGCTTTATATCTAACAACGCCCCTGCTATAAGTCCCTTTATTCTAATTTTATGTAAAATTTATCTTTTTTTTCCGTGAGAGACCTGCTGTACAGAAGGTTCAGTTAAGCCTTAAAATGTTAAAATTCTTTATTAAGTTTTATGTACAACAAAAAAGTTACTGAAACTGTTAATATTATCAAAATCAGTCTGAAATTTAAATAACATGTTAATTGTTTTAATTTGCTCCCCAAAAAACAGTAATGTGTATCGTATCGTGAGCCAAGCATCGAGATACAGATAAAACAGTGAGCTTAGTGCATCGTTACACCCCTATGCAGCAGTCATGTGGGCGAAAATGCCTTGTTGATGCTAGAGGTCAAAGGAGAATGGGCCGACTGATTCAAGCTGATAGAAGAGCAACTTTGACTGAAATAACCACTCGTTACAATCGAGGTATGCAGCAAAGCATTTGTGAAGCCACAACACGCACAACCTTGAGGCGCATGGGCTACAACAGCAAAAGAACCGACCGGGTACCACTCATCTCCACTACAAATAGGAAATGAGGCTACAATTTGCACGAGCTCACCAAAATTGGACAGTTGAAGACTGGAAAAATTTTGCCTGGTTTGATGAGTCTTGATTTCTGTTGAGACATTCAGATGGTAGAGTCAGAATTTGGCATAAACAGAATGAAAACATGGATCCATCACACCTTGTTACCATTGTGCAGGCTGCTGCTGGTGGTGTAATGGTGTGGGGGATGTCTTCTTGTCACACTTTAGGCCTCTTAGTGCCAATTGGGCATCGTTTAAATGCCACGGCCTACCTGAGCATTGTTTCTGACCATGTCTATCCCTTTATGACCACCATGTTCCCATCCTCTGATGGCTACTTGCAGCAGGATAATGCACCATGTCACAAAGCTCGAATCATTTCAAATTGGTTTCTTGAACATGACAATGAGTTCACTGTACTAAAATGGCTCCCCACAGTCGCCAGATCTCAACTCAATAGAGCATCTTTGGGATGTGGTGGAACGGGAGCTTCATGCCCTGGATGTGCATCCCACAAATCTCCATCAACTGCAAGATGCCATCCTATCAATATGGGCCAACATTTCTAAAGAATGCTTTCAGCACCTGAATCAATTCCACATAGAATTAAGGCAGTTCTGAAGGAGAATGGGGGTCAAACACAGTATTAGTATGGTGTTCCTAATAATCCTTTAGGTGAGTGTACATGCGTACATTAGATACATTAGGAATGTGCACGAATGGTCGAATATTCGATTTGCAATAATAATTTGAATGAAAAAATGCTATTTGAATGTTTGTTTGTTAATGTGTCACCACAGGGTTAAGGCTACTGCCCATTTATTGCCTTTCACTTTATCTGTACTGTCTTTTACAGACTTTAATGGCACTTTAAACTTCACTTGGGGTTGGGTTTAGGGTAGTTGGTATAATATAATTTCTGTAAGATCGAACAATACTAAATTTGTACTAACAACCGACTCAGCCTTCGCTCCGTGCAACGGCCTTTTTCTGTGGGCTTTTTTTAAAGAAGCATTTTAAAAAGAATAAAAAAGATGTTTTCTACTTAAAAATACACAATACACATCATTTATGTATGTTACAATCATATTCTGTTTCAATGTGTGTTTCCCCTGTTATTGCATATTGAACTCCCATGATCCTCCACTCTCCATCACCTGTTCGTCATTGTCAATCTTCCTCACCTGCCAGCCACTACCCTCATGAGCTCCTCTATTAATACTCTGCCTGTCTTCCCCTTCATTGTCGGTTATTGTTTAATGTTACGTTAGTGTTCTGGACATAGCGTTTGTTGTTTTATTATTAAAGTTTATGTGTTTATATATTCTCGTCACCATCACCTCCTTCAGCCTCCACCACATAACGTTACTATTTATGTATGTATATATGTATTATCCAATTATAATAAATGACTGTGATATATTTTAGAAATATAGCATTACTATCTCCTTTAACTATTTTTACCACAATCATGCGACGATGGCCATGTTTTTCCTGTGTAAGTGACTGATCGCTCACGAGAATGCACACAGCTTAGCCATACCGTGCTGTCCGTGATTGATAGAGTGTGAGGCGGAGCAGCCTGTTCGGCGGCTCCCATCTAACAGATTCATGAGTCAATCACATGCCCGCAAATAACTCTGGCCAGCAGCATTTCTGCAGGAAAAAACGCCTGCAGGAGGTGACACCCTGCACGGGATGAAATAAAGGCAGGCCGGCCCTGCAGACAGAAATCCCATGAGCCCTGTCGGAGCTGCCATTGTGCTCTTTTAAAGGTGAATTTAATGCCTGACCTCAGAAACAGTAAAGGTTAAGTAGAATCCGCTGCGAGGCCATATACCATGTGTCGTATGTGTGTGGGAGGGGGAGATGCACAGCATCATAACATTCCCGCCACACCCTTCCTTTTCCATATGAAATACACTCAACCCTTCCTCCTGTGGAGGGAGGGAGAAAAATCACACCGCATCAATATCGAACAGAGGAGAGATTGTATTTTAAAATTCAATTTACTGAAGCAGAATGAGGTGAAAACGTGTCGGCGGGCTTTCGCTGACCCGATAAGTGGGTGGCAGCCTTGCTGGTGGAATAAGGTCACCCTTTGATAGGGCGGTGCGGGCGGAGGGGCGTGGTACCTGCTTCGGGCCTACAGTACGTGCGTCATCCAGAGCACTACAGCTCATATTTTATTGCTTCACTTCTGCCAAATGAGTAAACATATTGCCTCTGGTATAAATGTGGAAAATGGGTAAAAGGGGTCATGTCGTATATAAAATCTAATTTTCCTTGGTCTTGTGAGATAAAAGAGTTAATTGTACTATAAACAAACTGAAACATTCAGAACTTAAAATGTCCTCTACAGTTAAAAAAGAAGTGTGTGTAAATCACATTTTTTTTCAAATGATCAATGCCTGTCTATGTGTTATTTAGAAATCTGGCTTGACCAAACAGAGTCGTGTATTTAGAGAAAATAAGATGCGTGTTATTATTCTCTCAATTATATAGTGTCCTTGTGAAAAATGCCGTTAGATGCAAGCAAGGTTATTTTTAACAAGATCCTTGATCATTTCTGTATCATCTCTGTTTGAGTGGCACATTTCAACATTGTTTTGTGAACTTGTCGCAATGTCAAGCATGCTTTGCTAAGAGGCTGTTATTGAAGGCTGGAGATGTTAAAAACTTCACTGGGCTCGGCTTGCAGCTCACGAGGAAATTAATTTCCCTTGCTAAAAAGAGCATTTGTATTAGCATTTTAAAAGAACAGGATAGCAAAAAATAGTTTTATTTCTTTGGATCAGGCTGGGGAATGGTTATAATAAATTACAAAATCCATTATATAAACTTATTTATACCATTATACGCAGACCTCAAGGGACTAGATTAAATGCACGAGTTAAAATTCTCGAAACATTAAGAAGGCAGTTACAGCAGAAATATATTCAAATGAAGGTTTGCATTGTATTTTTAAACCCAGCGCATGAGGGGGAAGATGACGTTTGTGTGAGCTGGATTTATAAGAAGGGATGGAGGAAACTTTGATCTCTTTCACACACTAAGGCAGGTGTACCTCCCAACCAGACAGGTCCTGTCACCCACCATATCTGCCCTTTTCAGCATGCAGACACACACCAGCGCATGGATGTACTAATGGAGGGATCAGGATTCTGGGTGCGAGGGTCTGCTGTACAGCATTGGTCATCGTTCCCAGACAGCATGAATCACAGCTTAGAAGCGGATGGCAAAAATAAAGGCAGCTCCCCCAGTGAGTCCTCCTCACCAGACACAACCACACACGGCAAGCACCTTTCAAAACGTCGAGCCGCTTTTTTCTGTGACTGCTTTACGGTACATGGCTTTGGCCCGGTGCTTGTATATTTCTACCGCAGTAAGAAGCGGCGGGTTGTATTGAGACAAGGCTGCAAATAAACACAGTATATTGTGACCTCTTGACTTTATGTCTTGCTGCATTCAACAGCCTGATAAATAAAATATTTGATTTAGCTTTACTGCTTCTGTTTAAAGAGCCCGGTCCTCTGAATCACATTCCATTTTTGTCGGAGCTAAAAGCCACCATAGTTGTGCCCGCCAGAGCCGGTAAGTAGGGTGACGGTTTCCCAACATATTATTTATAGCTCTGTTTGCTCAGACTCTGCATCCTGCGTACGTGGAAGAGGAAAAAAGCCAGACTCGCTCCCAAAGTGCTCGCTGAATGTCAGAGACTGTCTTTGAATTTTAATTCCCCATATATTCCTCCTGAGCTCCTCATGAGCTCCTTTGACTTTCCCTGACTGATTTTAAAGGGCCAGAGCAACACAAAATTGTTGACAGTCTGGTTAGCTTTTCTATTGAGTTTAGTGCCACTTTAGAGTGGGAGGGATATAGGCTTGTCGTTATATTTGCGATGCCTACTGCTGTGACATCATACAAAAAGTGAGCGCAAGCATCGTTGGAATGCAGTGTTTCTCATGCATTCATTTATTTGTCAAAATTGACCACCGCTAATGCTGCGTTTGCACCAGCCGCGGTAGAGGCGGCAAACGCGGGTGATTTACATGTTAAGTCAATGCAAAGACGCAATTACACGCAGATTATTATCCTGCCGCGCGGTACGCACAAATGGCGCATGGCGGATGGTGTGTTCCACGTGAATTGAGCATTGCCGCGGGAAACGTGTGTGTTAACCAATCAGGACCTTGCTGTAGTAGTGCATGACTACAGGAAGCGAGGGGAGTGGCGGAGTCACAGAAGCCCCTCCCATGAAGCGAATTTCCGCGTAAATTTCTCTAATGACTAGAATTTCACGTGCGAATGAAGTGAGTGAACTCAAATGTTCAAACGTCCAACTACGCGCGAATAGCGTTTTTTTGCCGCCTTTACTATGGCTGGTGTAAACGCAACATAATAGATGTTTGCACGTTGCGTTTATTACTACCTCTGTCTCACATGACGGTTTCTGTTCAAACACCCGTGGCGTCAGACGACTCACTCCGCTAAGTTGCAAAAATGCCGTGCATACATGCGGACGTGCGCGTCGCGGATGTGCCACCACAAACTGTAGAGTAAACATTGGTAGGTGCTCCTGTTTTTGAGCCTGTTGATATTTTTCTCTACTAAAAGGAGTTTGGGAACTTCCAATAAATCATAGATGACAACAGGTTTGCTCGAAACAGCACAACCATGAAGGTAAAGCTAATCTTGGGTTTAGCAATGATGCTGGTAGTGACGAGTCTCTCAGATCAATGATCTTTGGTGTTTTAATGTCACATTTTAGTATCAGCTCAGCTCGCTTGGAACCCCAAGGTGGCACTAAAAAAGTATCGGGTACTATGCAATGGAAAAGCGTCATAAGTTGTTGGGGGTCTGATGGAGGAGGAGTTTCAGGACTTGCCTGTTGATTGGTTTAAGCATGTGTCAAGAATCAGTGACAGCTATAGACAGAAGAGTAACAGCATCATTTCAGTCTTTGATGAGTGTGTTGGAAGTGAGTAATGGAGAAGGATTCCAGGCACTGAACAAGATGCAAAATTTACACAAACATCAATAGCACATGAGTCGTGAGGAAATGATGCTTCAAAGTCAATGCGACAGATTAGAAGCACAAAACCTGTCACATTGAGTCAAGTCAAGAAAAATAGCTCAGAGTTTTCAGTCTAAAGACTTTCGAGTATAAAGACTCTTATGTATGACTTTAAGCATCGAGTTATGTACTCCTTGAATATACCTGGCAAGTGATAATATTTAGTAGTATTTATTCCTTTGATTTCTCAGTTTTCTCAAGTACACAATTACCTTTTTGCTGCATGTTTAATTTACTGTTAAAATTATGCGAATATATTTGTTAGAATTCTATTTGATTTATTACAAAAACTAAATGCATAAAAATGTGAATGGATTGAAGCTGTCAGTCATTAACGTTATGTTTTGGTTTTTAACTTTTCAGGATCTGCGTGCATCCCTTAGGCACAACATAAATACAATGCTAAACGCTACCTCCATCAAAAATTAGATAATGATATTAAACCAATGCTCTCTGCACGTAATATGTGTATCAAGTAGTTTCGTGATATATCAGCTTAATCTCAGTGTAACGCCTTTCAGAAATATCGCATTGTTGACAGAATCCATTAAATGATGATTTAGTAGCAAAGTCCTCTAAATGTGTGTAGGATAAATTGGGTGAATGATGGTGCACACACATCGAGATGCAAGAGTTTTTTACCAAGTGAAAGAGGTTTTCCAAAAAATATATCATGAGACAAATCAATGGCACTGGAATATTTTAAGATTTGTCAGTGCAAGTTATTTTAAGTTGAGACAGCTCAAAGATGTGTTTTTGTCTAGGACGAGCCTTAAAGGTGCAGTGTGTACATTTTTAGAAGCATCTAGTGGCAAAGTTGCGAATTGCAACCAACGGCTCAGTCCACTGCTCACCCCTCGCTTTTGAAACGCATACAGAAGCTATGGTAGTCGCCACCGGAAAAGCTGTAATCATATAAGACAACTTAGTAAAAAAGTATGACCGTTAAAGGTGCAGTGTGTAACTTTTATATGGATCTCTTGACAGAAATGCAATATAAAATACATAACTCTATTATCAGTGGTGTATAAATTCCTTTCATAATGAACTGTTATGTTATCATTACCTAAGAATGAGATGTTTTTATGTACACACACTGGGGGTCCCCTTACAAGGAAGTCGCCATTTTGTGCCGCCATGTTTCTACAGAAGCCCTTAAAGGAGTAGTCCACTTTATAGATGGGGCCCATTGACTTACCATAGTATATTTTTGTCCTACTATGAAAAGTCAATGGACCCCATCTTTAAAGTGGACTACTCCTTTAATGGACAAACTTTTTTACTAAGTTGTCTCCAACGATGACAGTGTTGTCCGGTGGTGTCTACCGTACCTTCTCTATGCATTTCAGTGAGCGGTGGACTGTTGGTTGCAATTTGCAACCTCACCACTAGATGCACTAAAATGTACACACTGCATCTTTAAGGGCTTCTGTAGAAACATGGCAGCAATAAATGGCAACTTCCACATAAGGGGACCCTCGGTGTATGTAGATAAAATGTTTTATTCTAAGGTAATAAAAACATAACGGTTCATTATAAAAAGGTCTACCCCCTGAAAATATAGTTTTGTATATTATTTCGCATTTCTTTCAAGGGATCCTTCTAAAAATTACACACTGCACCTTTAAGCCTTATTTGTAAAATTGAGGAAATATTCTTTACATTATTTTTAGAACCAGGACTTGGCCAGTGCCTTACATTTATGTACTCTATATTTATTTATTTTTTATAAGCAGACGGTGAAGAAACCTTACATTTTAAAATGTATGACTCAAGTCTGAGTCAAATTCAAGACTGTAGTTTGATCTCCATCTCATTGCAGTGAATAATGATGTGCCACTAATCAGGCTGCATGTTAAACTCCTGTGGCGCTAGATGTTTGTCACAACAAACCTTGGTTAATGTATTCAACGTGTCCTTGTTTTATTTTTACCGTGTTTGTTGTAATGTTTGCTGTGTAGTAAAATGTCAGATGGGGAAAACAACCAGTTATGTTTATAATGCTTTCGTACAAGGCTGTCATAGCACTTTTATCCCTTTGAGCAGAGCAGCTATAGTGTATTCAGAGGCAATAGTCTTTAAAGAATAATAAGTAAGCAATCAATATAATGCAAAACCACCAGACTATTATACACTTACATTAATGGATTTGGTGCAGATGCTTTTATTCAACTTGTTACAATACAGGCAGATCATACTGGATATTCAGTATATATATCAGTATTTGTTTTCATTGGGAATCGAACCCAAAAGCTTTGTGCTGGTAGCACAATGATTTACCAATTGGGCTACAGGAATACAGTACAGTAACTATTTTACACAATTTTAATGTCCAATAATGTTCTTTTTTTAAAGATATGATGCCATCACGTAAAGATATTAACTTAAATACCAGCTATTAATTTCACAGATACTGTATAAAGATTCAATGTTGCAGGTTGTGTTATCCTATTGTGACTCATTATATTTCATTCTATAGTTTGTATTGATTGTGTAAGCAAGCATTATGTTTTGAAATGTTCCATCTTGCAGATTATCAACCTTGACTTAAAATTTTTTTTTTTCTAGACATTGTCGATAGTGTACCTTTTAAATGTGTCTCACGAAGCCATGTTTTGAAACCAAGCCAACAGAGTAGACATCGTCCATTGAATGTTAAATGCAGAGCTTAATTTTATTGACATCACTGTTTTGCTTTTTCATGTTAAGATAAATATATTCTGATTGATGTGCATGGCATATTTATAGGCTTTATCCCCCCCTCGTTCTCTCATTTTGTGGCACAGCCGAACAGCTGTCTCACAGAACTGTTCATTTATTCAAGTTCTTTTCCCTCGGAATTTGGAAATTCCCAGGCTGTTAATTAAAAACCATGAAAGAGAACACAGTACAACGTGCTGCGTCTGCCAGCCTGCTGTTCCCAGCAGCCCCAGCAGGCATTCATTCTCTCTCTCTCTCTCTCTCTCTCTCTCTCTCTCTCTCTCTCTCTCTCTCTCTCTCTCTCTCTCTCTCTCTCTCTCTCTCTCTCTCTCTCTCTCTCTCTCTCTCTCTCTCTCTCTCTCTCTCTCTCTGTGGGTTGGGAGAGGCAGAATTACTGCACCTTGTCTGATTTGATGTTCCCAGACCTATATCGTACATTACACTTTACAGTACACAATTAAATTCATGATGTCAAACTAAATATGTTTTTGTAGTTTTTATCTTATTGCAATTTTTTTGATTTTGACATTTAAATAATTTAATAATCCATGCTATTATTCTAATTTGATTAATTATGAACTTCTGTGGAAGGAATTTGTTTGTACTTGTTGTTTGTCATGTGGACCCTCATGATGCTCATGATGAATCATCCATTTCAATTGGTTATATTTAGTTATAAATAAGTTCTGGTTCTGGGTAGGCATGGGCCGGATAGTCAAGGTTTCAAAACCACAAACATTTTGTGTGATACTGTTTTCAAGGTATAAGCTGTGTTAACACAAAATTAGTTAAATAATTAAGTCATGTATTGATTTGATGTTTACATTAAATTATATTATAATTGTATTATTTTTTTTATACATTTTTTGAAAAAGTATATATTTAGTTTAAGGTTTTATTTTTACCTGGAATACATGTCCTGTTTTGTGTCCAGTTGAAAAGTTGTATATGCAGACAGGGCTCCAGACTAACTTTTTTCACTAGGAGCACAGTGGCCCCAACTGAAAATTTTAGGGGCGCAACCAGAAAATTTAGGGGCACACACCGTAAATCAACATGCTAACCAAATATTCACATTTCTACTAATTTCCACTGTATTACTAATAAATACTTTAATGATAGATGCAGAAAGTACAATGTGCTGTTACAAATTCAGTGTCACATTTTATTGTGCACTTTTGGAAAAAAAGGTCAAATTTACTGGTTGCACATGTGCGACTGGATGTAAAATTCAGTTTTAGGGGCAAAATGCCACCATTTGGGGGCAGTCTGGAGCCCTGGCAGACATTTGAAAATAACACATTTCAGTGTTGCAATGGCAATACTGCAACACAGTGAAACCGTGGTATTTTTGCTTAAGGTTATCATACCTCCAAAATCTCATACCGGCCCATGCTTGGTTCTGGGTAGCAATTTACAATTGGGTTATATTTGTTAACATTAGTTAACTACAATAATTAGCAATAACTAACAGTGAATAATACTACTAAAGGATTTAGGGGCGGTTTCCCGGACAGGGATTAGACTAGTCCTAGACTTAAACAGTTTTAAGAGCTCTCCAAACTGAAAACAACTTGCACTTACATATCTTAAAATACATCAGTGCCCTTTGTTTTACCTCAAAATGCACACAGGTAATGTTTTTAGTAAGGCATGTTTGTTAAAACTAATTATATTTCCTAATTAAACTAAGGCCTAGTTCTGGATTAAGCTAATCCTGGTCCGGGAAACCGCCCCATAAAAATGTAAGTTTATTTTAACATCTTATTTTTAATCAAAAGTTAAATCAATACAACCACTGAACAGTTGTTTAGTTAAGAGAAAAGTTTAGGATGAATAAATGCTGTAAACGTGTTAACTAGTACAGCTAATGTTAATGAAAAGACCCTTTTTGTAAGATGCCTATTTCTGAGATGTTAATTTAATGTTTCATTCTCCCCTTGGAGACTATTCTTTTTCAACACACCATCACTTTCTATGTTCACAGGCATTTCAATGCCAACATTTCTTGATAGAAACTGTTCACAATGAGTCACGCAGATATGTGGCACGTGTGCGCACGCACGAGACACACACAGAGAGAGAGAGAGAGAGACTAAAGTTAAACCATGACTATGACCAGTGTAGTTACTGTAGTTTTACAACCAGTTATAACTTTAAAGAAGAATTTTACCCCACCAGCATTTTTTAAAAAAAGTTGCCAGAAGGGCTGAACGATACATCGAATTTTCATTGTCATCGCGATATGAACTCACGCGATGAACACATCGCAACAGACAGCCTTGACGCGATGAATGAAGGGAAAACGGTAAGCGCATGTAATAAACGTTTGACCTATCACGTTTAGTCCTGAATACATGGTTTGCGCGTTCATGCTATTAGGCCAATCAGGGGAACCCCCAAGTCAGCTACGCTCAGATTGATTTGTGAGGTGTCAGTTGCGACGCTGTGCCTTTTAGCAAAAACGATGGTGGAGGAAGGAGAGAAGAGTGAGGAAAATGTGTTGTCAGACGAAGTCCTTGTTGAAAAGGAACAGCACTTCAGCTACATCATGGAATTCTTTTGGATTTAGGAGAGATGACGCCGCAAACACAGGTACTGTGGAAGCGGTGATTCACATATTGCGTCTATTGCGCGCTCAAGTTCATTATTTCAAATGTAGGCACGCAGTATGTGCGCTCTGGAAGCGCCGCTGTTGCGACTTGCACGCAGTGCGACACGCTTGTTTTTTCTAGGCTTTTCAAAAATATTTTAACTTTTCAGAATGACACAAGCGCAACGTGCAGGTCATGTGACTATAACCTACGTGTCTAGCGTTTTCCACGCGTTTTTAGGCGCGACATGTGAATGGCCCCTAAAACATGAAAAAATATAAAATATTTATCGCAACTCACATCGTCATCGCAACATTAAACAATGTCATCACACATCACAACTTTTCCTCACATCATGCAGCCCTAGTTGCCAGCCAGCCAGCAGCAGCATCATTTTTTAGGATTTTCACGTTTTATAAAAATGTATTCTTTAAATATATAACCATATGATATTATCAAATGAAAGTACAGACCCTCTGTGTTTCATCCTATCTTCATTTGTTCTCTTTTTTATCACCTCCCAAATATGTGTAGGGTTCTTTAAAAATACAAAATTTTGAAAAAGATACTTCTGTTAGAGATCAAATTCAGAACGATGATTAAAACATGCACCGAGTTTTTACTGTTTTTGAATCCATGGATGCTTTAGTGTTTTGTAAGTCGGGTAAACTAGTGGATAATGGGGTATATGAATTGCTGTGATAACTCGTCAGTGATGGGGAAAGAGTTAAAATGACCCGAGGGCGGTTTCCTGAACAGGACTGATCCTAATCCCAGGCTTAAATGCATGTTTGAGCTGCCTCAATTTCAAAACACCTTGCAATGACATATCTTAAAGTTCCCGTTTTTCCTGATCCCATTTTCAAACTTAAGTTAGTGTGTAATGTTGATTTTAGAGCATAAATAATACCTGTACAATTCTAAAGCTCAAAGTTTACTGCCAGGCGATATATTTGCTTTAATAGAATTCCCATTTTAAAGCCTACAGTGAACGACCGGTTTGGACTACAGCCCTCTACTTCCCGATTGAATGACATCAATAAAGGAGTTTTTTGACTAAACTCCGCCCACATAAATACGTCAGTCGCCAGCTTTGGCTCAAACAGCTTTGGCCAAACCAAAGCTGCTGTCGAATCACAACACACTAAACAAACGACGCAATCAGAACTCGTTACGTATTGCTGAAGGAGGGACTTCATAGACATCAGACCGTTTTTAGGATAAATACAATCATAGCTTCAAAAACACCAAAAAAACAGGATCTTTAACATATATCAATACCATTGTTTTGTTTCAAGATGCACACCAGTATAGTTTTTGTAAGATATGTTTAAAATAACGAAGGCCTAGTCCTGGATTAATCTGAACCCTGTCTGGGAAATCACCCCTCGGCGTAAGCTAATGTAAGGTTTTGAATTAAAAGTTCATTAAGATGATACCACATGCACAAATCACCTGTGTGTAATGCTAGTACAGTATGGTAAAAAAGTCTATTTAAAGTGATCCAGTGATTATAGTTGTAATACTCTGCAATAGATTGAACACAAGCCTCAGCTGACAGCATAATTCAATGATTTTTTCAGTCTTATTATTTGAAAATGTAAAGAGATGTCTGGCGTACGCCATTATTTAAGTCAGATGTGTCAAATGCAATGTGACACTGTTATTAATCATAATATAACCTGTATATGTGATTTAATCCCTGATGTACCTGACAGTAGCTTTGCTAACATTACACGATAACTGGATTCAGAGGGAAGATGGCTGGTTTTTGCCCCCGACTATGAAGACATATGCCTTTTGAATTTATTACTGTCTATAAAACATACATTTAACAATTATGAAATGCATTTCATCCAGTGTACACTTGTTATGATTCGCTCTTTCTCAACTCATAAAACATCAATTGATCATATTGTTCTCACATTGAATCATATGTGTAGCTCGTCATTTCAAAATATGTATTCGGCACATCATGTAAACTTATGTTTGCAGCAGGCTTGTATTTTGACATCAGAAGTGATGCACATGTTTATAGGGTTTATGATAAAAGAGACTCTCGCATTTTCCCTTGTGTTTTAAAGACCTGTGATGTCAAAATACAAGCCTGCTGCAAACATGTCTATAGGGTTTATGATAAAAGAGACCCTCGCGTTTTCCAGATAATCTCATGCGTAATCAGATTTTAGTGTTAAGTTAGTGTCTTGCGAGTATTTTGTGAACACAAAAGACTCATATTTTGACGAGGCATGATGCACATGACGCAACAAACACATATTTTGAAATGACGAGCAACACATGACACTTCGAACACATATTTTGAATTCACGCCCCACGGAAGAGAAGTCACTGGCTACCACTGCAATTGAGGCAAACTGCTTGACAGTTATGTGGGCTGTAATACAGTGGATATCTGTAATAATTAGGGATGCACCGATACCGATACTGGTTTCGCTATCGTCCTCGATACCACATTTTCTAAAGTACTCGTTAAAAGTCCCCCGATACCTGGAATCGATACCACGGTCTGAGAAATGTCTATGTTTGAGCGGCATGTAAGGGGTTAATACCTCTTGTGTTGTCCAAAGAGGCAGAGTTTACAACAAACTGGAAAACTAGTCCTTTGTTTTTTTGTTAAATTATATGACTAAAGTTGTTACCTATAAATTTAAATCATGTTTTTTCATTAAGTACTCTGTATCGGTATCGGCAAGTACTGAAATGCAAGTACTCGTACTCATATTCCAAAAAAGTGGTATCGGTGCATCCCTAGTAATTATAATCAAACCCACAACCATCTTGCCAGTGCGCTTTACAGTGTATTCTCATAATGTTTAAAGTATAGAAAGGTGGCGCATGTTAATGTTTAAAAGTATTTATATTGAAATGCGTTTTTCTTTATCATAAGACAGAATATGTTAACCTTGAACATCTGCTGACAGAAGGTTGAGCACACACTTTCTCGCTGCACAGACAGCTTTTCTCCTCCATACCTCTCTCATCCTTCATCTAGATTTTTAGTATTATCTTCTAGGTTATCCTCATTGTTTATGTGACAGTCAACCAAAAAAGCTGAATGGAAATCATATTTAACTCTCCGAAAATTATTCATGATTTTATTACAATAACCATAGCTTAAATGCAAATTTACTATGGTCTCACTACAATAACCATACTTTGACCAGGATAATTGTAATTAATCAAAAACTATGTTAACTATGGTTACTGATAAATAATAAAACTGTTTTTTTATGAGGGTCACGTTGAGAAAAATGTGTTACAACCACGTCACAAAAAGCACCAATGGATTTGTTCTAAACTGATTTTATTTCACAGCTTTATAGTCAATGCCAATGTTAATCTAAAAAGCCACAAAAGTCTTTATAGTTGGGGTACCCCCTATAAATATATATATTTTTGAACAATTTGTTTATTGAGACGTAACAAAATATCCCAGTATATTTCAAAAATATTTTAAATGAAATAGTTAGATCTCTTTTAACATAAAAACAATAAATAACATGACAATAAAGGAAAAACATTAATTAAATGAAAATAAGAAAATAATAATAAAATTAAATAAAAAATAGTAATAATAATAAAAAGGGCAACTTGGAAAAAACAGTAATTGGCTAAATGATTACTAATATAATGTGGGTGTAAATACACCCTATAAATATTTTACTAATGATACTCAACAGGTAGAGTATGCTACAGCATAGCAACACCAAGATTCAATACAATACAATACGATTCAATGCAGAAAATAAGGTCAAGGTTTGAATCTCAGGGAATGAATGCATGACTAAATGCTTTGTAAGTCACTTAAATTAAAAATGTGCCAAACGTCTGAACGTAAATATAGTACTAATGCCCAATAGAGGTCCTTTTGACAGGTTAACACACTGACACACAGAGAAAATGCGAAAGAAATATAAAAAATATGTCTGCTTTTAATCTTCGTACTACAGGCGGTGAAATATGTCATAAAATAACAGGCAGTATTATAAACTCCGACTGGAAACATTTCATGACAATATCCCTATCTGGTATGATTAAACTGGAGCTGTTGACAAAGCAGCAGACTTGTTGCGGTTTGTCACAAGTCAGATCTTTAAACGAAAATAGAATAGCACAATAGTCCAAAGCTGTGATTCAGATTCCTCCTCCCCATTTCTGCGACGCCAGCGCCGAGCACATTACGCTCATATTCAAAGTGACCTTTTGATGGAGATTAACATGGCGTACCTCCACAGCTAATTCAGTTAGTCAGTCTGACAAGCCATTGATCATCAGGGAGAACTGAGCTATTGAGACGTCATGCTGTAGTGTGCATGGCAAACATCATCGAATGGGTTCTCTCTGATGGGGAAAAAGGAGGGCAGGGATGCTATGAATGGAGGACCGCAATGGTTTGCATTAAAAGCGAGAGAAAGAGGGAGAGAGCTCTCAAAATGGCTTCCCTTTGACAACTTCATTTAATCTGTCCAAGATCTGTAGGCTATCACCGTTTCACCGTCGTACAGGTTTGCTGCCATCATTCATAAAATACTCTCGCATCTCATAGTCTTCGTAATCGAGTCTTTGTGGCAGTCCTCAAACGGTTGGAATAGTTGCGTTGAAGGTGCGAACGTTGTAAATACATCACAAGTCAAGCCATTGTCAGCATTGAAATTTCTCACCCCCTTTTGCTGAGAGTGTCAGCGGTTCAATCTCAAAATAGAGCCTTTATATTTCCTTCACTCACTCACTCTCGCTCGCCCGCCCGCTCCCCCCACGCGCGCACCCCGTCCCTTTTTCTTTGCGCTGTCAGCTCTATTAAATGTGTGTAAAAGTGTGTGCGGTAGGAAATGCACGTTTATCTTTACAAATTACGTGCTTTGCATTAAGCATTTCATCTTCTGATGAATTATCTCCAAAGCGAACTGCTGCCTGTGCCACTTTTTGGCTTCGCAATTTGCGCGGGATGTAACGCTAGCTCAATTAAATTCCTTTTTAGTCTTTTTACATTCGGCCACGACTGTAGCACGCCCAAAGTGTAAAAAAAAATGAAAGAAAGGGAAATGAGGGAAAAAGATGTGTGCCCGAGCAACATTTTATGAAGAGGGATGAAAACTGACAATATTATCTTACCAGTCATTCTGAATCTTGGAGTTCTTTCTGTGAGTTGACATTTTCATTTAACCTAAACCTAAAGTGTGCAATCTCTGCACCACTGCCGTCATCGAAATAAATTGTGAATAATAATGGTTATTTTCAGACAGTTTTTTTAATGACCACACCCCCTTCCTGCCATTGGTCTAAAAAAACAGACAGCCCCACCCTAAACACAATTCATTCCCAGGTAGAAGTATAGCACACTTGAATGTTTTAAATTATACATAGCAGTGTACTACAAATGTACTCTCTGGTTTTTGTGCTAAATAATAGGGCTGGGTTTCGATTCAAATTTCAAGAATCGATTCGATTCCGATTCTCAAGGTCTTGAATCGATTATCATTGTTCGATTCGATTCGATCCGATCCGATCTTCGAGATTTAGATAAGTGTTTTTTGAAAAAAGCCCAAAATGGTGCCAGATAGGGGTGGGCGGAATGACCAAAAATCTATTCCACAGAATGAGTCATTTTATTTCACAGTAACTGTATATTTCATGGTATACATGTTTTCAGTTTATATTGTTTTTGGATTATAAAATATGTTTTAAGTTTTAAAATATGGACAATTTAAAGTAAATAATGTTAAAGTGAAAATGCCCAGAGGATAACAACAAGTCTTGATAGACAGAATCTTGTTTTTAATTGAGTTATTAATTTGATAGACTATTGAAGCTATAGTATGCATTGTATTTTGTATTTATGCATACATTACATTAAAAATAAAGGTAAAATGAACAGGTATAAATATATGCACAAAAATACTGACAGGATAAATACCTGTTTATGAGAGAAGGAGCTCTAGATAGAGATATTATGACGGGTGCTATATGTGATGAAGTCTGTTTTAAGGTCTTGACGCTCTTTACTTTCTCTATTACACATTAACATTTGCGTCTCTTTCTCGTCTTTCTGATCAAAGATGTTTGTACTATAAGCGAATTAGGCGTCAAAATGCAGCGCACGTGTCACTGATATAAACGCGAGTTTTGTCTTAGCTTGCTTAAAGTTCAGAAAACTTTACAACTATTAGCATTATGTGCAAGAAGAACTCTTTATTTGGCGACCCGTTGCACGCGCCTCAAGAAACCTCTGCCCGTCAGAGACCGGCTGCATGAGCACAGAGGGAGGGGGAGAGGGAGAGAGAGAGAGAGAGAGAGAGAGAGAGAGAGAGAGAGAGAGAGAGAGAGAGATTCGCTGGAGACCTGTGGTGGATTCACTGGCGCTTATTATAAAAATAACACGAATAACTCGTTCATTTGTTATGAGTGGATTATTTTACATATAGATCGCAGCTTTGAGCGTTTCTAGAGTTTTCAAAACAACCGCTTGCTTAACATTACTGACCGCTATGTTCGTTGTTTTAATGTCCTTCCACCTCGCGCGTATGCGTGAATTCAATGATGCGGCAAGTTTAAGTTATTAATTATTAAATCGATTCTCTGAGCTAAGGATCGATCTTTAGTAATTAACATGAAAATCGATTCAGAATCGGTGAATCGATTTTTTCAACACAGCCCTACTAAATAAAGGAGCAAAAATGTTACACTACAAATGCACTACTCTGTGTACTTACACTTGAAAAGTATACTAAATACCAGTAATATTTAAACAGATTTTTAGTGTATTGAAATAAATAGTGTCTCAAAATAGCACAGATGTTCTTAAAGAAACACTCCCCTAGAGTTAAACATTTGATTTTTACCGTTTTGGAATCCATTCAGCTGATCTCCGGGTCTGGCGCTAGCACTTTTAGCATAGCTTAGCATAATCCATTGAATCTAATTAGACCATTAGCATCGCGCTCAAAAATATTCAAAGAGTTTCAATATTTTTCCTATTTAAAACTTGACTCTTCTGTAGGTACATCGTGTACTAAGACCGAGAGAAAATTAAAAGTTGCGATTTTCTAGGCAATATTGCTAGGAACTATACTCTCATTCTGGCGTAATAATCAAGGACTTTGCTGCAGTAACATGGCTGCAGGAGGCGCAATGATATTACGCAGTGCTGAAAATAGTCCCCTGCTATTGAAAGATACTAAAGGGACTTTTTTCGGCTGCTGCGTAATATTATTCCAAAACGGTAAGTAATCAAATGTTTTACCCTAGAGGAGCTGGAAAATGAGCATATTTTCAAAAAAAGTGGAGTGTCCCTTTAAGTACTAAAACAAATTTTCTATATTAAAGGAATAGTTTACCCCAAATATACAGGTTACAAACTTTGTTTTGATGAACATGAAGAAAGATATTTTAAGGAATGTTTGTAACCAAACCGATCAGAGGCCCCATTGACTTCCATAGTAGGAAAAAAAGAACACTATGGAAGTTAACAAGGCTTTTGTTTGGTTTGGTTACAAAATTTCTTAAAAATATCTTCCTTCAAAAATGATATACTGTATAACAATATTAACCTGTCAAGCTTTAAATCTAAAAGTTAGACCAAGTGGAAATAAGTCCTTTAAGCAAAACAATACAAGATTTTGATGGAGTTTACAGTTTTCAGAAATCAATGGTTGACTTTAGCTTTAACATATGATTCATGTTTAAAATTAGCCATGGTTTATTTATTTTATGAGTTGTCTATGCGTTTCTTAGCACTACTGGTATTGACTGAACTAATGAGCTGGTGCTGATAGGAGATGAGCTATAAGAAGTGAGACTGAAGCACAACAAACCATTGCTCAGGTTGGCAGACAGACAAACAGTATAAAGACAGCAGAAGAAAGCAGAAAAAACTCCCTGATGCTGTTTTGTCAAAGCCTCTATAGGAGCCCATTAGGTAATTGGTGTTTTGGGCCCTGTGCACTCTTTCTCTCTGTTCATGGCAATATTGTGAAGGATGGCTACGGGAAGTATGAGCCGGTCAGGCCAAGAGGGTCCGAGCCATACGGATGCCACACACAACCTCCTTAGGGGCTGTGCTGCTGTTCGAAGTTATGAGCAAAAATGACAGCATGGATCAGAAGGGAGTTAGGGTTACTGCTTTATCCCAGCATGCACCTTTATCCAGGATGAGCTCTGGCATTTCTGCTGTTGTGCCTTCAGATCGTATCCCCATAAGGTGCTTGTGTGTGTGTGTTTATATTGTGACCCTGTCTGTGAAATTTCTAATAAAGTCTTATAATTTAATTATAAGATTAGGTGCATCAAAGTTTTTCGAATCAATGATTTCACACTTTAATTTAATTTCAATCTTTAACATGGCCTCACTCAGTCAATTTTAAAGAAATCAAGGTTGTATTTTCACAGAATGTTCTTTACATTATCAAGAATGACTTTATGTAGAAAACAGTAAATCATAAAAAATGGCTTTAGCTGGGTTTTCACACAAGCAAGGTCACGTTTTTCTGCAATGCTTAATTTAGTTTAATGGTGTATTTTTTTAATAAATAAATAATAAAGGTTAACCCACTAAATGCCAAACACTTTAGTTCTGCATTGCACATTATGATTTGTAAAATATTGTCCATTTAATTGTTTAGTTCATTATTGAACAATCATTATTGTTTAAAAGGCATTGTTTCATACAGTATTACTTACTGAGTTTTCCAAAGACACTGCATAAAATGGACAGTATTGCAACATTCAGTGCTTATTAAAATCACTGCATATTTTCATCTTGCCTCTTCACTTTAATACTCTACCTTAAAGGGACACTCCACTTTTTTTTTGAAAATATGCTCATTTTCCATCTCTCCGGTCTCCGGGTCTGGTGGTACCACTTTTAGCATAGCTAAGCACAATTCATTGAATCGGATTAGACCATTAGCATCCCGCTCAAAAATAACCAAAGAGTTTTGATATTTTTCCTATTTAAAATTTGACTCTTCTGTAGTTACATCGTGTACTAAGACCAACGGAAAATTAAAAGTTGTGATTATTTTTTTAGGCAGAGATCAGCTGAATAAATTTCACAAAGATCAAATTATATGTTTAACTCTAGGAGTGCTGGAAAATGAGCATATATTAAGAAAAATGGAGTGTCCCTTTAAAGTGTTATTGTGATCAAATCGACTTAAAACCCTTTAAAAATTACTCTACGCACGCTTAATACACTTAAAACAATTTTAATGGTGCCACAGTGTTTACACTTTGCAGGGAAATCACTTATAAATGCCTCGCCTATTTTTTTTGCATAATAAACAGGGATACGAGAAATGTCACTCTGTAGCTTTAAATTTCTTAGTACTAATCAAATAACAATAAAACTACTTCACTAATGTGATACTAACAGAAAGATATACCCACACTGTGATTTGCTATTTCCATCCAGTGTAATTCAAGGCAATAGTTGCCATAAATGATCCATTTTTATATAAATGCTATCATTAGGTTATAATTACACTCTCCCTGGTCTAATGTAGATTTGCACCTTTGCTCCTGTACTCGTAACCTCCTGGGATAGAGATGCTCTGGGGAAGTGATCTGACTAAATATGATTAATAGAGTGGTACCTCAGTCCAGGAGGATAGGATGAAATTTAGAGGGCATGGCAATGTTCACTGTGCTAATCTGCAGTGGCTTCTGTTGACACAAAATGTGCTTTATACAGATACTTTGGATAATGTATACTTACACAGTGAAAGGTGTTTGCATGGTTTTAGAATAAAAACCTCTTATGTGGATAACGGTTACTGTAAAATGGATAGTGAAGATTGTATTAGATTTAAGAATAATATATGTATACGTATATGTATATGGAGAGAGTATTAGATTAAAGAATAATATATATGTGTGCGTGTGTGCGTACGTGCGTGCGTACGTACGTACGTACATACATATATATATACCAAGTCGTCTACTTTGACGTCGATATTTGAAATGACAGTATATGTTTTTTTACGTAGGATGATTTTATATAGCAAACATAAATCAATAAAATGGCTTTTGTTGGGTTTTGCAGGCAGTGTCACAAATATTCATTTTCGTTAGTTAGTTGCAAATAGAAGAATGTATTTTTTCTTATTTGTGTTGTAGCTGTAGTAATGTTTGTTTGTTTTCTACGTCTTATGCTGTTTAATGTGTAGCATACTAAATTAGTTTAGTACGCTCATGTGTTACCCTGACAGGGTTTTGTAACACTTTGAATGACCTTTACAGTATATTACAGTAGCAATCCTCCTAAGACCTGGATGTCCACATACGTGGAAATCAAATTATTTTGTTTTTTGCACCATACTACTTAATTCTGTGTAACTGGAACCTGTTGTACACAAACGTGGACAAATACACTGCTTCATGTTCAAAGAAAAATATTTGGTTATTATATTTATTAGTTCTTCCTTACCCAAGGAAGATCGGCTTCATCACATGGCCATTTATTTAATCATCTACTGTATATTATTTTGTAGTTATCAGTGTATTTTGAAGTACAAAACATACAGTAGTTAAAGAGGATGGTATATTAAAATTTTATTAGTTCAAGTAGGTTGCCGTATTTCCATTACACCAGCTAATGAAATATACGTAATGAACTGTAAAATATACAGGCCTGAAAATATCATCCTGTAAAACGATGTTACCATACTGCATTTTTATAGTGCAGTAAATTCTAAATAAAATATTTGAACAAAATATCTATTTTAAAACCACCCTGTGGTGAAAATTAAGTTTTTAATGTTGTTTTTCGTGTCTATGTGGTGTTGCTAGTCATTTTGATGGCTTTTACGATACAAGGCTGACGTCTTATTATCTAATTACGAGATTTGGAGCATCAATTGATTTCAGTCATTGATTTTACATTAATTTTGACCTTTGACATGACCCTACTCATTAATATTTAAGATATCAAAGTTATATTTTTACAGAATGCTCTTTACAAGCAGAAAATATTAAAATGACTTCAGCTGGGTTTTCGCAGGCGGGGTCACATGTGATGGCATCATCAATGTCATGCATTCGTCTCTAAGGTGTAACCCAACCAAACGTTGATATTGTGTATCCTATCAGATGGTGCTGTCTTGTCCTGCAGTTTAGGGAGAATGACAGAGGCGTTATGCTCTATTCCCATGGCACCGGCTCTGCAGCGGTGGCTCACTGAGTCTGGACCTAATTAAGCTTTTTGAAGTAAATACTCTGCACTGTTGCATCCTAACTCCTGCTGCGGCTCAACGCGAGAGCTCAGGGCTCCTGCGCTCGGTCCCCAGGCTTAGGAGTGGGAGGTAGCTCACACTTTCATTAGATTCTCATTTGCTGATGTCCCTCATGAGCCGTGCGCCGCCCTCCATCGCAAGGCCTGTTTTTATGGTTAATTAAGACGGACGTATCCAGTACAACAACTGTTTATTAAAAAATGTCAGACGTCTAGAGATCAGCTCTCTGTATTAAAGGATCTGCAACCTCGCGTTCGGTTAGGCTCACAGGCGCCTTGATTTGTTTGCAGGTTTACAGTCCAGCGTCAAGAATTGACTCCTCACCGCACAACGCGGCACATCTTCGTGCCTTCTGGTACGCGGTAATTACCGTTAAACAGTCCTCAAGAATTAAAGGGGGGAAAATGGATACAGCCAATTAATTTTTGCTCAATAACAAGCAGGTTCATTAGGAGAGGGAAATTTTTGAGTTTTGAGAGAAGCACTGGTAGATATGTCAAGCCTTCTGAGATTATGAAAAGCTCTTCATGTCTGTGCCTGGAGAGGATTAATACAGTTGTTATGGTAATGATGATGAGCTCACACTGTAATAAAGACCTCTGGGCTTCCAACCTGCGGCAAGGTGTGTGTTTAACTGATGCGCTGCAATTTCTGTTTTGCTGTGTGCCAGGCGTGTATGCGTAAGTGTGTGTTGGTGAAAGCGGGCGTGTAAACGTCAGCCAGGTCTGAGTGTTTGTGCTTATCTTATTCATGTTGATTTATTCTGATCCTGTCTGATTGGCTAAGGCGCATGCGAATATAAATTGCAACAGAAACCGGTGTTAAATCAAAAGGGACCTCTAGACATAAGATGTCTCCGCGGGTAAATGTTTGACATATTGAATGTGCTCATTTATCTCCATTCACTTTGCAATGAATATGTAGGAACGCTCTTATTTTGAGCACAGCCCTGTTGGTTTAATTTGTTCAGCAAACTGTGCTCTGAATGGCTGCCTGCACCTCTGTGCAGTGAACCAAATATGTTTTTTTGACGCTTAAAAGCAGCTCCCCCTAGATTATACAGATTATACAACTAGTAACACGGCGTGACCTATGAAGACATTCTGACTCTAAGTGAGGTCTGTTGTTATTGTAAGAAAGCAATATTTCTTCATCTTTTCCTCGCTCTCTTCCCTTGATAGTTTCTCTCTCTCTCTCTCTGCTGCGTTCTCGGTTAAAACATCTTAGCTGGGCATTCCTCACAGATGAAGGCCTCTGGCAGTCAATGGATGGGAAGGCATGGCCCCTTTATTAACCTCTCCTTTTAGCGAAGCCAGACTCTTCACACCAAGCCACCTCTCCTTATCGAACACACAGCACACTGGAGATTAAGGGGACAAAGAAGAAACAGACAGGCAGAATGGATGTGAGCAACATGGGGCTGAATTAAGAAAGAAACTCATAAATGTTTGAGGGTCTTTTAGATGTCAAAATATGCCATCTGCATTGCGTCAGTCTAATTTTCATTTCTGAAAATTTCTCCATCCTGTTAGTAAAGGAGAATCGTGGATATTGGGTGAAATCATTTTGTGCTTGGTAAAATTTGACTGTTTACATTTTGCTGAAAGGCCATTAAATAGCCTTTAACAGTCTATTTAATGGTGGGTTCCCATTGTGACACTTACCCCATACCGTATGACAACATGCTGTGTTACTGGCGAGCGTTGTAACAACAGGTTCTCGTGCTAAACGACCTGTATCTTTTCTTCCCTGTATGGGAAATGTTAGAAACAGTGGAAATGATGGCACAGCTTTTTTAAGGAAGAACTCTTTAGAAACATTTGCTTTTAAAAATACACCTAAACTGTGATGTATTTACCGGAATAAAAACTGTGACAACTAGCCCAGGCCTACCTTACAAGTAAACAGTCAATGGCACAAATCACATTTGTTTAGATTTGTAAAGGTGACATTTTTTCTGTGTTTTTGAAGCTTTGATTGTGTTTATCGTGCGCATTATAACGAAGTATTTTTCCACACAATTTACCTTTTTGTATACTATACGCTGTTTGTCATAAAACAGGCTGATGTCTTCCTTGTTCTATGAAGTCCCACCTTCAAAAATATGTAAGGAGTTCTGATTGTGTAGCTTGATCCAGCGTGTTGTAAATAGGGATGGGATGATTATCGTTGTCACGAGTAACCACGGTAAAATGTCCTGACGGTTAGTATTATCGTTTAAAATTTAATTATCATTACAACCGTGTTTGATTACCGTGATTTTGAAAACTTGCGGTAAATCCTGTCCAGCCAGAATCAGTTTGACGCAGGCGCCCACCTGCAACATAGTTTTTTGCACAAGGGGGCATTTAAGGGATAATGTATTGTATTAATTCACAGAAAACTTATTAGACAGATTTATTTATTTTTTTACCACAGAAATAATTTCAGGGACATGAAATATTAAATTGTGATTTTCAAAAAAAAAAATTTCAGTGTGTGTATCAGTTCTTTTAGAACATTTGCATCTTATTTTAACAAAACCATGATAAAATTGATAACCGTGATTGAATAATGATAACTGTCCCATCCCTAGTTGTAAATCGACAGCAGCTTAGCGCACGCTGTCCGGAAAGGTCACGCAAAGGCCAAATTAACTCTTTCCCCGCCATTGACAAGTTATCTTGTCAAAAAAGAGAAAACATTTGCTTAAAAAAGTGTTCCTGATGATTTTTTATGTCAATCTGCGATTATCGACTAGACTACCCAATTTATGAAAAAATTGAAGTCAAAACGTTATTTACTAATCTTAAACTCTGTGTATGTTTTGATAGTTGTTCTGAATCTGATTTCTAACTAAATTAATTCACAAAAATGCAATTATTTCAGGTTTTTGCAAAAAAAAAAACAATTTTTGAAGAAAAATACCCACATTTAAAGGAACAGTATGTAGGATTGTGGTCAAAACTGGTATTGCAATCACAAAACTTGTGGCTAAAACTGGTACTGCAATCTCACAACTGGTGGCCAATACACAACATGACAACATAAACATCAGTTGAGGGCTGCAACTCCACTTTTTAAATGATAATATCCTGGCCGGACCACTGTTGTCAGTGATATAAGTATTTGAAATGAACATGATTTCTTAATGTCTAGTGACATATAAGGGACATTTTATGATTAATTGATATACATTTCTTACATACTGTTCCTTTAAGAGTCTATAAGCAGAGGAAAAATATAGATCGGATGAAATTTTTGTTTCCCGTTTTGTTTGTTTGTTTGTTTATTGTTTGTTTGAAAGCAGAGGGTCTGTTCTTTCATTTTATATAGTTGTATGTTTATTTATTTTTAAAAGAAAAATTTCCTGAAAGGCATTTTGTGAAACTTTTGTGAAATTCACAAAAAAATGCTGGCAGGCAACTCTTCAAAAAATGGCTGGCGGGGAATGAGTTAAGGGGATTTGACTCCGTGATGAAAATAACAGCGCCTCGATGGCATGGCGACAAAAACTCCTCTAATGCAACTCTTCCTCTTCTCTGTTGAAGCACAACAAGGTCACTACCTTTTTTGGCGTATTCCTGTAGGCGGAAGTTAGTCAAAAATTCAGAATATTGTCATCATCTACCTGGGAAGTAAAGAGCTGTACTGTAGTCCAAACCAGCCGTTCTTTGTAGTCCTTGAAAAATGAATTCTGTTAAAGGGACACTAGAGTTAAGCACTTAATTTTTACCGTTTTGGAATCCATTCAGCCATCTCCGGGTCTGGCGGTACCACTTTTAGCAAAGCTTAGGACAATCCATTGAATCTGATAAGACCATTTTGCATTTCGCTCAAAAATAACCAGAGTTTCAATATTTTTCCTATTTAAAACTTGACTCTTCTGTAGTTACATCGTGCACTATTGAAAGTTACCAAGGGGACTATTTGCGTAATATTATTACGCCTGCTGCAGTCATGGTAAGGCAGCAAAGTCCTTGATTATTACGCCAGAATGAGAGTATAGTTCCTAGCCATACAGCCTAGAAAATCGCAACTTTTACTTTTCCGTCGGTCTTAGTACACGATGTAACTACAGAAGAGTCAAGTTTTAAATAGGAAAAATATCAAAACTCTTTGGTCATTTTTGAGTGTAATGCTAATGGTCTAATCAGATTCAATGGATTATGCTAAGCTATGCTAAAAGTGGTACCGCCAGACCCAGAGATCGGCTGAATGGATTCCAAAACGGTAAAAATCAAATGTTACACTCTTGGGGAGCTGGAAAATGAGCTTATTTATAAAAAGTGGAGTGTCCTTTTACAGCAAATATATTGCTTGGCATTGAACTTTGAGCTTTATAATTTTGCAGGTATTAAATAAATTTAAATAAAAACCTCAAATCTTTACTGAGGGTTAAACTTTAATGTATCATAAGCTCAACAAGAGGGCTTAAATGATGAAACTAGAATTTCAGAGAGTGCTTTAGTAAAGCAGACATACACATCAGAGTAAATATGTCTGTCTATCTTCAGTACACTAAGGGATCTTCCAGCTTCTGTTTGGCATCTTTTGTATCATATTACCCACATGCTGTGTTTGTAATCTCTGAGCTAAACTAACAAGCCCAATATAACAGTAGTTACTCTGCATTGGTGCATAATTAAACAAACGATTGCTTAACAAACGAAATACAGCTAGAATTCGGTGAAGAAGATGGATGCAGATGGATTGAATATGTAATTAACTCTCACATCAAGTTACAGTTGAAAGCGATTCTTTTTATAGTTGTTGTTTTTTAGCTTCAAGTTGTTTGCTGACTGGGCTTTTGGGAAGACAGAACTCGAGAACCGTTAACCGGTATAGATTTAAACCCGGCTGTTTTCTCATTTGTATTCCTGACACAGGCTCTCGCACATTCACTCGCATACATACGCACACACGCTGCCTTATTTGACTCCCTGTTTTTGTCGGTTTATTAGCCTCTCGGCGGTGAAATACGCAAACAATCTTAGATCATGGTGCCCTCGCATACACAAACATCACAAGGTATTGCAACCAAACGTATAAAAAAATAAAAATACAAAGAAACTGTCATTATGCATAGCAGATTCCAAGGGATTTACTCTTTTTTTTAAAAGTCTTTGATACCCAATTTGCATTCTGCATGCTAAACCAGGTAGAAATTATCATCATTTGTTCAAAAAATGAAAATGTTTGTGTGAATTCCCTGTTTACTTCTAAACATTGCGCTGCGTGAATCACAATCAAATGTATTCGGTGAAAAAAACCCAGTGCTGAGCAGCCTCTGTCACACGGTGTGTGCATCACCTTACCCCTTAGGGAAATGTGCTTTTAAATACAGGAAAGCTAATGGTACGTTTAAATAAATGTAAAAGAAAATAGCCTGCATGTAGTGGAGGGGAATTGTGGGTATAGGGTGAGCAAAGCTGTTGTGCATTGCATCATCCGCAGATCCTGATGGCTCCTGTGTGCCGAGCACTTTAGCAAATAGTTATCACAGTACTCATCAGCACTAAATGAACTCTTTAGCCATAGACAATATAGCCAGTAAACAACAGTTTGAACTAATACGGATAATAATGGAGTGGGTATGAAGTTAAAGTACAGTATGCGCAAGATTTTCTGTTAAATATCAAAAGGGTGCTTTATCTTAATTAGACCGCCAATTCTGCCACCCAGATAACAGCCACTTCCCACACTTGCCAGAATCTATAATACTATGTAAATGTCAGCTAATATGTGATGCGAGCTTGCAGCTTAGGTCTACGTCCATAATTTCCCATCAAATAAAAACTAAACAACCCTCTTTCTGAAGTGCATTGCTATTTTTGTATGCTGTGTGATGTTTTCATGTGTTGTTCTCTTTGGTTTGTTTCGAACAAGACTACTAGAATTCTTTCAATTCAGTATTAAGGTCTTTTTGTACCGAGATTTACTCAGAACAAGATCCATAAAGTCCGTTTTTTCCCATTTACATTTATGCATTTGGCAGAAGCTTTTACCCAATCTATCTACCAAATTAGCTACTTGTTTCTTACTTGTTTTTGTATTGAAAATAGTCAGGGAGTTAATTGGCTAATTCCACATGGTGCTTTATTTGTCTGTCTGTTTGTATCTACAGTACTGTATATCTATCAAGCTCAGATGCAAAAGCCACTAAATGCCACCTCCGGCAAAAATGAGATAAACATATTGACCGAATGCTTTCGGTACTTGTTGTATGTTCATCAATTACATTTGCTTACTTTAGATTTTTTAGCAAACTCCCCAAAAAGGTAGAAGAGTTTTACCCGGTAAAATCAGGTTTACCAAATACACTTAAAAAATTGCTTGTTGGTTTAACTTAACCTTTCAACGCGCACTGGTTCGGGTGTCTACGGGTTTAGAATCAGTGTATGGACTCTGTTTTGAGATAGAGCATCATAAATGTAGTATAATGCTGGGACCTCAGACCTCTGGTTACCTATTTTTGTCAGTATTATGTATTATGCATTGCAATTGTGTTTTAACATAAAACTAAAACAAATGTGTACTGTAGCATTTAACTAAACTGAATTAAAATGAACTACCTTTAAACTACACTCACCTAAAGGATTATTAGGAACACCATATTAATACTGTGTTTGACCCCCTTTCGCCTTCAGAACTGCATTAATTCTACGTGGCATTGATTCAATAAGGTGCTAAAAGCATTCTTTAGAAATGTTGACCCATATTGATAGGATAGCATCTTGCAGTTGATGGAGATTTGTGGGATGCACATCCAGGGCATGAAGCTCCCGTTCCACCACATCCCAAAGATGCTTTATTGGGTTGAGATCTGGTGACTGTGGGGGCTATTTTAGTACAGTGAACTCATTGTCATGTTCAAGAAACCAATTTGAAATTATTCAAGGTTTGTGACATGGTGCATTATCCTGCTGGAAGTAGCCATCAGAGGATGGGTAAATGGTCGTCATAAAGGGATGGACATGGTCAGAAACAATGCTCAGGTAGGCCGTGGCATTTAAACGATGCCCAATTGGCACTAAGGGGCCTAAAGTGTGCCAAGAAAACATCCCCCACACCATCACACCACCAGCAGCCTGCACGGTGAAAACAAGGCATGATGGATCCATGTTCTCATTCTGTTTACGCCAAATTCTGACTCTACCATCTAAATGTCTCAACAGAAATCGAGACTCATCAGACCAGGCAACATTTTTCCAGTCTTCAGCTGTCCAATTTTGGTGAGCTTGTGCAAATTGTAGCCTCTTTTTCCTATTTGTAGTGGAGATGAGTGGTACCCGTTGGGGTCTTCTGCTGTTATAGCCCATCCGCCTCAAGGTTGTGCGTGTTGTGGCTTCACAAATACTTTGCTGCATACCTCGGTTGTAACGAGTGGTTATTTAAGTCAAAGTTGCTCTTCTTTCAGCTTGAATCAGTCGGCCCATTCTCCCCTGACCTCAGACATCAACAAGGTATTTTCGCCCACAGGACTGCCGCATACTGAATGTTTTTCCCTTTTCACACAATTATTTTTAAACCCTAGAAATGGTTGTGCGTGAAAATCCCAGTAACTGAGCAAAATGTGAAATACTCAGACCGGCCCGTCTGGCACCAACAACCATGCCACGCTCAAAATTGCTTAAATCACCTTTCCCATTCTGACATTCAGTTTGGAGTTCAGGAGATTGTCTTGATCAGGACCACACCCCTAAATGCATTGAAGCAACTGCTATGTGATTGGTTGATTAGATAATTGCATTAATGAGAAATTGAACGGGTGTTCCTAATAATCCTTTAGGTGAGAGTATATCTAGCTGTCTATCCATTCATCCATCCATCCATCCATCTTTTGCAAGGTACTGTATTGTAGTTTGGTGATTTAAAGATAAATTCTTAGAATTCATTCTTTAATCATACTTTTATATAAAAACACACATAAATATTGTTTCTTATTCAAAGCAAATTAGAATATTCAGTAGAAGCAATTAATTCAATGTGAACACAAAAAGTGCTACTGTATCTTGTGCCTGTACAGTAAGTACCAGAGTAATACAGTGCTAGCAGAAGTGCAAGTGCAAAAAAGGGTTGTTAGTCAGTCAAGTGTTCCCGGCAGTGCTGTGTTTCCAGTCATTTTTGAAGATTGCAGTGGATTATCCTGTACAGGTAAAGGTTGAGGGACAGTCGGTGTGAAGGTTTTGAAAGTGAACTGAATATGAATGAACTCTGTGTTTCTACAGCAAACAGCATTGGAAGCATACAACCGAAGAGTAACAGGCTTAAAGTAGACCCATTATTATTAGACACCAGTTATTATTGAACTACTTCAAAATGGATGCTAGTTGTAAATTGGGAGACTTGCTCTTTAAAAGCTAGAGTTTCAACAAGATAATGGAAAAACGCTTTTTGATGGCACTTAAGACCGGGATGTTTGTAGACCTTTTGCCCTTTCGCTGATAAATCACAGCTTTAACAACTAACAACATCTGAATGCACCACATTTTACACATCAACTGTTTTCAGGTGCAACATACATGCAATAATTTATGTCTTTCTTCCTAAAAGCTCTTGGTGTTAGCCCCACATTAATCTATTTGTAAATGTCAATCAAATCTGTTAGACTAATAATCATTTCCTCTCAGGGATTGTTTCGGCTATTATTGACTGTAAAGCATCTAGCGGCGAAAGGGACACGGATTGTGTACTGGAGCGTAATTTACTATGGCAAAGATAGAGAAGCCATTAAATCTGGTCATTCGGGCTTCCTCATACAGAGAGAAGAATTATGGGGCAGCAGACGCTCTCCAGAGCACATGTAACACAGGACACCCGATTCAACATTTATCACTTCTTAAACAATAGCGACAAGCCCACCAAAAATCAATTACACATCTACTCAGGATGGAAACACAGGCAGGCAGCACACTGTAGACCCTTCAAGATTGCAGAAATGTTATGCACCTCCAAACATCTCACCCATTTGCATGTGTATGCGAGTACACATGTGGGCAGTTTGTTTCTTTGCCACCATTAAGATGTCTCTAGAATTTTTGTTATGTGTGTGGGATTACCATTCGGTTTCGCTGGTGAGCCTCTGGGAATGCACTGTATGAAAGAAGCCATGTGCCAGGCCTCATTAGTGGAGAATCTGACTTGAGAACAGTTTTAGGAGTGTTGGGTGGCATTTCTTTAGAAAAATGATCTGCATTCTAAATCATCACAAAAGGTTGCTGCTCTTTACACATCAAATAGCCTGAGACATTTAGGACGAGCTTAGCTGTATTCCCCTCACTATCTGCCAGGGAAAATTACAGTATAGAAGACCAAACCTCTAGTGATGGATAGCGATAATCCCCCTTATGTGGCTTCTCTAAGTACGGAGGAAACACTCTAGGATTCAACGATGGCATTACACCCTTGTTTTCACCCCTGTGCAGGCGTGTGATAGTGTTCAGGGTGGAGGAGCTCCAGATGGCTGTGCTTGTTTGAAGCCCAGCACACCGTAACAAACCCCTTGGCCAGCTGCTCCACTCATCCAGGGCTGCTGCAGGATTTCAAGCGGGTCCTAGGAGCCCACTCTTGTTCCAAGCATATTCACACACAATCAAATAAACAAACAAACATTTATAGATACAAATATTTGACTCCTTGGGTTTGCTTTTATATCTGGCTTTAAAAGGTTGAGAGTGCATTTTGATAGTCAAGGCTAGATGGTCAACATTTATTAGTAAAAAGATACGTGGGTCAGTATTAAATGCAGTGGCGGCTTGTGACTGCTCATCCGACAGGGGCAAATTCAAAATTAGTGTTCGGAGTGTCATGTGTGTTGCTTGTGTTTTCAAAATATGTTTGTTGCATCATGTGTTTTGTTAAAATAAGTGCCTGCTGCACAAGTGTCAAAACCGTTTATGATGATAGAGACGCTCACATTCACAAAATACATGCAAGACACTCATGATTACGCATGAGATTATGTGAGTATCTGGCAAACGCGAGCGTCTCTTTTATCATAAACCCTTTAGACGCGTCTGCAGTAGGCACTTATTTTGACAAGACACATGATGCACATATGTTCACTTGACACCCCACTTGACATATTTTGAAATTACGAACCACACACATGACGGGCTACATACATGTTGTGACGAACTTTGCATCGAGCGCCCTCAAAAAAAGAAGTCACTGGCCGCCACTGATTAAATGACGTATTTTGAAATTGAGGTTTGAATGTAAATGGCTGAGTATACTTATGCACAGTATACTTCATTTGACTGTTATGCAATCATATAGTCAGTTTTGAAAGCAATTTATTAACATTAAGAGCCAGATTTACTAGTAGTTTCGCCAACGCAAACTATCATTTTGTCAATAAATAGCCAGGAGGGTTTTTCTCTTAGGGGTTTTTTTAACCCCTGGGGAGTCATCTGACATTGGCTTAGCACCCTTTTCTATACGTTACATTATTACTACACTCGCTAGTACAGTTTAATCTTTGCCGCTTTATTATTTATGCTGCTTATGTTGTCCATCCATTTTTCTTTGTTCATGTAAAGCTTCTTTCAAACAACTAACAATTATAAAAGCGCTATATAAATACAATTGAATTGAATTGAAATAATGACTGTCGGAACTGATAGTTATTTTTGCGTCTGACCTTATTGCATATGCCTTTCTAGGCGTTTCCCTTTCAGACACAAAATTTTGGAGAGGAGATTATTTAAAATTCACGCAATGCGGTTACTAATATTTGCGCATGTGTTATGACTGGTATTTGCGATATTATTTAACGCCAAAATAAAGTATGTCTTCAATTACTTTGCGTTTGAAATGGCTGCAATTATTGCTACAAAAAAAGATGCATCACAGAGAGCAGAGAAAGCGTGATACAGTGCAGAGGATTGTTTTATCGCAACAGTTTATTTGGAATGCCAGAGGAACATATTATTCAAAAATATTGTTTACCAAGCCATGTTAGGGGTGGGCGATAAACCGGTAGACATAATTAACCGGTAGAAATTTGTCAACCGGTAGAGATTTTGGACTATCGTTTCTATCGAGGTTACGCGCCCACGTCACGCTCCTGTGCAAGTCGCGCAACTGCTGCTCTTTCTGTCTGTGAGGAGCGTGCAAGGAGGATTTTTCCCGCTTTATTGGCCTATAATACATATATGCGTCAAAATTCCCGTCTTTGCAAGCATCCTTATAAACACGACCAGTTAGGTCTTAAGAGAAAGTAAACAGCTAAAAGAGAAAGCGCATGTGTAAAAGTGTATTGAATTCAGGCTTTGGTCTTAAAGGGGAAGTTACCTAATTTTTACCTAAATTTGTCTGTCACTCGTGTTAATCAAACAGCATTGAGAGAAAATCTCTCACTGCTCCTGATTAAATCACTTTTCTACCTTAAATAAAAAAATATATATAGGCTTATACAGTACATACATGCATAATTATTTATGATCATTCTTATATCATTGACTGTTTATCTTCAGAGAGCTTAAGTTTTGTTTGTTTTTATCTTCTTTCTATGCTTGTATATGTTTTTTGTGATAATTATGAACATTTCTATGGTATTAAAGATTTAAACCTTATTAAAACATAAAAAAGTCTACCGTGATACATATCGTTATCATGATATAAAATTAATCCTATCGTGATAGAAGATTTTGGTCATATCGCCCACCCCTAAGCCATGTTATTTTTATTTGCTGAAGTAAATTAAATAGGAGTCACTAGGAGAAGTCACACAATACCAGACATTTCTTGTAAACCTTAATTTTTTTACCTTTCAGTTCTTTTCAGTGTACTGTGGTTTCGTTAGCTGGGATTACACACCCTGAATTTTCCGCTGTGATGTCCGTGGTGCTAAACGCAAGATCAGCTCTGCTTATGTGCATCCCTAAACTAATTTGCGCTACTCTTAGTAGATTGCGTTGGTCATTATGGAAATCAGCTTATACATTTTTTTAGTAAATAACCCACAGATATACCACTCCCATTGGCGCTTTTTTGGAATTGCACTCTCACACTAATTTGCCCCGTTTAGTAAATCTGGCCCTAAGATTAAAATGATTTATTATTAAAATTTTTATTATTAAGACTTCTGCCCAGGGTGACAATTCTGTCTCTCCTTTACAGCCACTTGCATTTCTCTCCTGATATCATCTTTGTAACAATGTGATAGAGATGGTGTGAGGGCCACAGTATCATTGCTTTTCTCACTGACATGTGATGTCAGCACTCGGTTTTTTTTTCTCGGTCTGACACATTAGAAGCTATTGTTGTCCCCTCAAGAAGTCGCAATCATGCATTCAGTCATCACCAAAGATGAGCGGCCCCATCCCGAGTGTAAGAATTACCATCAGGCTCTCTCATCAGCGTGATCTATTAGCCTTGTCTCTAACGCATCAATAGCCTTAATTCCAAGGGAATAAGCAACAAAAGCTTTGTGCGATGTTGATGATAACGGCAGGGCTATTTTAAAGCCTCAAAGGAAAAGACAGGATACATCCTTGTCGCACGCATGGGTAAAATAACATTGTGGTTTTCGTTAGTGGCTAAGTCAGAGCTTTTTATTTTTTTGATGAAGTTAAACTTTTTGTTTTTTATTACACTGATTAAACGATACACAGGGGGCAAATGTACAAATTTCATTGTGTGTGTGTGTGTATTTCAGCACGAAGATAATACAAGGTAATATACTTTTTATAGAGTACAAAAGTCTGCACTATTCACCTGGATCAGTTAATGTTACTGTATTGCTGCTCACAGAATCCCAAGACGCTGCATTGTTCAGCTCAAATTGTTTTCCGCACAATTTTTGGGCTGCGATTTTACTTGATAAATTAAACTTCTGAAAATAACACCATCACCAGGTGCAATTTATTTTTAGTGAATTTATCCCCAGTTTTCCCCCACACAATATTGTCATGTTTGTGGTTGCTTATCATATCTGTCCTCTACACTAGCACAATATCAGGAGAGAGAGAAAAAACTAATCAGTGTGTATGATGTGGAAAGTGTTGTATTCTCTGGAGCTCAGACAGCTGTGAATGCATAAATCTTCCTCTGTGCCTTTTACTGGATCTGCACACGGCAAAGCAAGACAAAACACATAGGCACATTAATACAGTGTAAAAAACTGTACATTTTCTGTCACTGGGGTGGTACCCTCAAAGGTTCATTTTTGTTCCTTTATGGGTATACAACACCATTAAAATGTTGTACCTTTTGGACTAGAATATTATACCCCCAGGACCTATTGTGTACAATTTTGTACCAGTTACATTTTAAGGGGTACCAAATTTTAAAGGTATACAATTGATCTTTAGTTTACAGTAATGTACCTAATAAAGGGTAACTTAGAAATGTATTTAGTAATCCAGTCCTTCCAGAAAAATGCAGAGTTTTTTTTTGTGATTGTTGCAGGCAAAAACCTTGATCTTGTGGCACGTTTTCTTAAAAAATGCGATGGAATATGCAGGATATTTATGCAATTGTATGCGATGAAATTGCGGGAACTGGCAAAAATTGCGGTAATTGCGGTAACTTGCAAAAACTGCGGGAACTGTTTGCGGCTTATGCAGCATTTCAATGATGTTCATGTCACTTCATAACGTTCCCATGTCAACAGGGGACATGGCTGCGCTTGTGTAAAGTAAATGCTAAATTTTTCAACTTTCTGCTACGATAATGACTTTTGCTGCAAAAATGCTGGGATTATGAAATCATGCAAGCCTTGCATATTTTGCGCACGGAAATCTGCAATTTATGCTGCGAAAGTGTGGCGTATTTGCTGATTATTCGTTGGATAATACGATCACATAATCACGTTTTTCTGGAGGGGCTACATGTAGAGGTACAAAACAAAGCCTTAGGGCAATGGTTCCCAATTCCAGTCCTTGGCCCCCCTCCCAGAATGTTTTAGATGTTTCTTTATATGCAGAATGTTGAAACTCTTCCTTAATTAACCCAATAACACGCTGATGAACTGATTCAGGTGTTTTATACTAGATATGGAGACATCTAAAACGTTCTGGGAGGGGGGCCCTAGGACTGGAGTTAAGAACTACTCTTAATGTACGTTCACACCGCCGCCGACTTGACCCTCCAAAGTTACCGGAAGTCATTCCTTTGCAATGGATGCTGGCTTCTCTCAGCTGCAAGGAGCGTCAAATCCATCGGCATCGCATTTTGAGCGACCAGAGCGTCAATCAGAAAGTTGAAAGAAGCTCAACTTACTGTATGGTAATGAGCTATGACGCGGTTCAGCGGCAAGTAGCGGCAAAATGGCAAAAAACAATCAGAATATAGCATAGATGTTCTTCGCTCGCTGATTCCAGAGAAACATACGATGTAAACTTTAATTCCTACCAAAACCTTGAACGTCAAAATGCTTCCCCGTACTTTTTGACAAGCGTCCTTGACCGGCGGCGGTGTGAACTTGCATTAGGGCGCACTCACATAATCCAAACCATGCCCCAGTGCGATTGTCCCCCTTCCTACTCCCCCAGAAGCATGCACTCACACTGTACTTTTATCGATCCGAGCCTGGGCGCGCTTTCGTCATTAGGATGCTATTGTTTTGAACAAAACAGGAAGTAAAGCGCTCTCTTAACACTGGAACACATCGTAATGTTAAGTCTGTGTTTCCAGAGAAACATACGATGTAAACTTTAATTCCTACCAAAACCTTGAACGTCAAAATGCGTCCCCGTACTTTTTGACAAGCGTCCTTGACCGGCGGCGGTGTGAACTTGCATTAGGGTGCACTCACATAATCCAAACCATGCCCCAGTGCGATTGTCCCCCTTCCTACTCCCCCAGAAGCATGCACTCACACTGTACTTTTATCGATCCGAGCCTGGGCGCGCTTTCGTCATTAGGATGCTATTGTTTTGAACAAAACAGGAAGTAAAGCGCTCTCTTAACACTGGAACACATCGTAATGTTAAGTCTGTGTTTTTTATTCGGAGGCATTTGGTGCACGATGACACACAGCCCTCTCACATGCCATCATATTGCTTAATTTGTCTGTCACGTGTGCATCTCGGACATTCACGTACCCTGCTGCGTGCATCAGAAGGTTTTTAGAGTGTGAGTGGTCGCACAATTGACGTCTCCTCTCTTTTTGAAACATGCTCAGGCACGATTGCGCTCACACAATAGCCTTTCACGCCTAAGCCCAAGTAAACTGCGCTCCAGCCCACCTCTGCAAGCCGGCCAGGGCGCGATCACACCAGTCAAGCGAACCAGGCTTTGGGGGTCAAACACACCCAAGCACATTTTTTTTTTTTAATAGAGTAAGTGTGCCCTTACTGTACGTTCACACCGCCGCAGACTTGAGCTTCCAAAGAAGCTCAGGTCGCCCGGTCAAGGAGGCTTGTCAAAAAGTTTAGGGAAGCTTGTTGACGCTTTGGCCACTCTGAAGTCTGTTTTCTTGGAACTAATGTTTTACGTAGGAACAAAAGTTTACATCGTATGTTTCTCCGGAATCAGCCATCGAAGAATGTCTACGCTATATTCACCTTGGTTGCTGGTGTTTTGCCGCTGCTTTCTGGTTGCTCAAAATGCCCAAAACGCGACACCAATGGATTAGACGCTCCTTGCAACTGAGAGATGCCAGCATCCATTGTAAATTAATGACTTCTGGTAACTTTGGAAGCTCAAGTCGGTGGCGGTGTGAACGTACAGTTAGGGTACCACCCAGGTTACAGAAAATGTGCAGTTTTGTAACTTTTTTCTAACAGTGTACGTACCCACATCTACTTGCAGTCAGGAGTATTGTGTGAAAGATTTGGTTCCCCGCTCTATAATTATTACAAATGTACATGTTAAATGGTTAAGTGATAATCAAAAGACCAGTGAGTTTTACGCTTGCCTAAAATGATGGCAGCTCAGGTTGTAGTGTGATGGAAAAGGCCATTACCAACAAACCACTTTTTTCAAATTGATTGGTGCATGAACTACACGCTGTATTGGCAGAGAAAATGATGAAATATTATATACAATAGAGCTCATTAAAATTATATTACAGTCTTAACCTTTTCCATGCACTTGACGATGGCTTTTTAAAACCATTCTTTAGCACACCTAAAGTTTATGCCAAAGAAAGTTTATTTGTTTCCAAACAAATATTATTAGTGATTTCAGAAAGCACAAGTAGGTGTTTGTGTTTGTTAGGAAAGATAGTAGGCGCAATGCATTATTGTCAAGTCAAAAAACTCGGTTACACTTTATTTTGCAATGTCACTGTTATTGTACATTTAAAGGTGCGTGTATTCGCCTGAGACAATGTAGTAAGAAAAGCACGCTCTGTAGAACAGTCTATGTAAGGCTACTGTAGAAACATGTCGGCACAAAATGGTGACTTCCATGTAAGGTGGACCAGTGGTATATGTAGATAAAACAGCTCATTCTAAGGTAATAAAAACAATACAGTTCATTGTGTAAGGTCTTTATACACCACTAATAAAAGCTATGTATATTATATTGCATTTTTGTGAAGATATCCTTCTAAAAGTCCCACATTTCACCTTTGAATACTGAGTAATAACAATTAACAACTGTAGGGTTGGGGTTTGGTTTAGGGTTAATTTCATGTAATCATGCATCATTTTTGTTATTTCAGTAGTAATTACATGTAACGTGAAGCAAAGACGACATAAAAAATAAATACAATTTTAAGAAAATTAACCATGATTTTACTACAGTTAAAGCCAAAAAACATAGTTACTGTAGTAAAACCATGGTTTTGCTGATAGTAATCAATACACCAAAAAACATGGTTACTACACTTTTAACACAAAAACATGGGTAATTTTTGTAAGGATTGGTTATTACTATGTACTTACACTGTTATAAGCTTGTGCAGATCAACTCTAGAGACAAACTCAGCAAAATATTATCTGAATATCCTGCCATCAATCTCCCTCTACCCTATTTGCCTAGAAATTGCTCTTCTCTCCTTCCTCGTTTTAGATTCCTCTTGCTCAAGGCTGCCGTCGACTCCAACGTATTGACGACCAGTTTGCCTCCCCAGACGAATGCATTAGTAATCTGCAAGCGAGGCCGTGTGGAGAAGAAAGAGAGAGAGGGAGAGAGAGAGAGAATCTTACTGCACTCTGCAAACATCAACAGGCATGTACCATATTCATCGACCTTATCAGAATGATGCTCATCAGGGGCCTGGGCTCTTATGGCCCTCAGGTTGGCTCCAGCAGTCCCGCTCTGCCTTATTAGTGTGCCGGTGAGGCCTTCTTATCACCATGGCAATCTGCTGCTCATAAACAATGCAGCAGCCATGGGAGATCCACCTGGACCAGAGGAGACAGAGAGATTGAGGTGTTGAAGACATGAGCAATGAGGCATGTGCACTTTCTCTCTTGCTCACACACATACACTTACATAATATGCACTGATCCACTGAGATTGATTTTCTGAAATTATCAGAGAGAGGGGACAACCATTTCCTTTCCCTACGCTGATCCACATTACATTTGAGAGTCTGTATTCACTGGGGAATATCGCAGTTAGAGTATACTGTATGTAGTGCTTGATACATTTACCGTATGTACATAGACATGTCAGTTAATAAAAACTATATTATAAGCTGTAATCTAGCTGCCTTACTTAAAATTTCTCTTTGTTGTCTACGTTCACACCGTCAATTTTTAAATATTACTCACACTGGACGTAGTGATGTACAACAAGGCGTGATTCTGCCCGCCCTTTGCACTAAATACCAAATCCAACAATTTAAATGCAAGGAATATGTGTACACAAGAGAGTTGGATCTGCACTGTGGCATGTATATACAGTTTTATCAGACACACACACATTGCCAAGGTTTGTTCCTGTGTTTGTTCATCGGCCTGGCTAGTGGCTAAAATGACCTCTGTAACAAATACCTTGTTGACAATGAGAGCGTTTAGGTTTCCTAAAGATGAGGGGAGACGGTGAGCATGGATCACCACTCTGTTTGGCAGCCATGCAAAAATTCAAGGATCTGTACAACATTGTATACATTCATTTTACACAGTAACATGAGCTTAGTGTAGTACTGTAGTTGATTCGCTTTAGCTATGATTTGAAATAAGGTAATTTTTTTACTAATTTACTCTAGAGGGACTCTATAATGTTGTTATAGATTCTTTGCCGATTTTTATGGAAATTAAGTTTGGGCCACAAAATACTGATTTCCGGCTTGTGACCGAATCGTTCTTTTAAGCAGGTGTCATGAGCAATTCTGCCCCTCCTTGCAATTCTGCCCCCCAGGACCCCGACTGGTACCTAGTAATAATGCCTGATCACGATGACAAATTTTGACATCTCGCCTGCGTTAGCGGTCTAACAAGCTTATTACTTTGAACAAAATAGAAGCATACAAAATATTTTTTTTACAAAAAATAACACAATTAACTAATATTTATGTTGCAGACACGTCAGTAGATTTATGTCATCATCTGCTTTACAAAAAACATTACTTTTATTTTTAAATTATTAACATAGCTTACGGAATGCCGTTTTTTGCATACAAAATATATTTTTTAATAAAATCTTACAAAAAATAACATAATAAACTAATATTTATGTTGCAGGCACGTCAGTAGTTTTATGTCATCATCTGCTTTACAAAAAACAATACTTTTATTTTGTAAATTATTAACATAGCTTACGAAATGTCATTTTTTCCATAAAAAAATATATTTTTAAATAAAATCTTACAAAAAAATAACATAAACTAATATTTATGTTGCAAGCACGTCAGTAGTTTTATGTCATCATCTGCTTTATAAAAAACAATACTTTTTTATTTTGTAAATTATTAACATAGCTTACGAAATGTCGTTTTCCATACAAAATATATTTTAAAATAAAATCTTACAAAAAATAACATACTAAACTAATATTCATGTTGCAGAGACGTCAGTAGTTTTATGTCATGATCTGTTTTACAAAAAACAACACTTTTATTTTGTAAATTATTAACATAGCTTACGGAATGTCATTTTTTTGCTTACAAAATATATTTTTAAATAAAATCTTACAAAAAAATAACATGATAAACTAATATTTATGTTGCAGACACGTCAGTAGTTTTATGTCATCATCTGCTTTACAAAAAACAATACTTTTATTTTGTTAATTATTAACATAGCTTACGGAATGCCGTTTTTTGCATACAAAATATATTTTTTAATAAAATCTTACAAAAAAATAACATAATAAACTAATATTTATGTTGCAAGCACGTCAGTAGTTATATGTCATCATCTGCTTTATAAAAAACAATACTTTTATATTTTGTAAATTATTAACATAGCTTACGAAATGTCGTTTTCCATACAAAATATATTTTAAAATAAAATCTTACAAAAAATAACATACTAAACTAATATTCATGTTGCAGAGACGTCAGTAGTTTTATGTCATGATCTGTTTTACAAAAAACAACACTTTTATTTTGTAAATTATTAACATAGCTTACGGAATGTCATTTTTTGCTTACAAAATATATTTTTAAATAAAATCTTACAAAAAAATAACATGATAAACTAATATTTATGTTGCAGACACGTCAGTAGATTTATGTCATCATCTGCTTTACAAAAAACAATACTTTTATTTTGTAAATTATTAACATAGCTTACGAAATGTCATTTTTTTATAGTAAAAGTGTGGTAATCATGGCTTATAAATGATCATTTTAATGTGTGATTCAACTATGTAGTAATCATGTTCTGTATAAGTAAGTAATTTATACATTTTACACAGTACAAAAGTGGAAAGGTATATACAGTATATAATATCTAAATAATAAAATGACACAAGCAATGTGTAGATCTCACTACCTACAGAATAGCCTCATTTATATACTACTATATGAAACATATAATTTAAAAGACATCAATTGTAATTTTAACAACGTTCTAACTAGGGATGCTTAACGATTAATCGTGATTAATCGTTAGCAGAATAAAAGTTTTTGTTTACATCATATATGTGTGTGAACTGTGTATAATAACTTTGTATAAATAAATGTACACACATGCATGTGTATGTTTTAGAAATGTTTACATGTACATTTGTATATTTATGTATAATTTATATTATATATAAATATAAATACTTAATATATACATTTTTTTTCTTAAAATTATACATGAATGTGTTCATATTTATATATATACATATTTATTATACAGTGTTTACACACATATGTGATGTAAACAAAAACTTTTATTCTGCTAACGATTAATCACAATTAATTGTTTAGCATACCTAGTTCTAATGACATAAATCATAACACGACTTTGTAGTAATTGTAATAGGGCTCTATATAAAGTTTTTCAGCCAATGGAATCACGCGGGGTCCAACGGGGGCAGAATTGCCAAGGGGGACAGAATTGCTCATGACATTGGTTATTTTAAATGAACGAATTGAATCAGTACGAGTTGAATCATAAACATAAAGCATTAACGCTTCTCATTTACTTTTAATGGGTGACGTCATGCGTTGTCGAACTGAATTGTGGATCCGTCAACGTCGTGTCACTGCTGTTGCTCGCGGCAGAAGTTAAACATTTCTCAACTTTTCAAACGCCAACGCGTGTGCCAGCCAATCAGACTGCCGTATGCAAATAACCTACTGCGAGCCAGCCAATTACGTTTATGCAAGACTGGAGCATGGGTTGCGGTCATTGTCATTGGCTGTTAGCCACGCTTTGGACACGCCTTGCGTCAAGCGTTAACGCTTTCGCCCCGTGTGAATGTACCGTTAGACGTTTCAAAATCATTATGAAAAGAAACCAATCAGAACATATTTTATGATCAATTATAGTAACATTACTTATTAAAAATTATAAGTATATTATTTAATTATGTCACGTGTTTGCACTACATTTTTCAATAAATAATTCTGACAGAAAGTGAAAAATCATTTTGTTAAATTCCTGAATTCTATTTGCATTCCAGTAGTCGTCAGTCTCAGAGGGAAACCCATACAGAAATCCAAACAAACTCCACACGGAGCCATATCTGAGCTGTGGGATGTGGGATCTGTTCTGCTTCCCCGATCACCCTTCTGAAGAGACCCACATCATAGAGTAAATGGATGGCGGTGGCTTGCATTAACATTCACATGAAACAGTGCACACAGGATCAAAAATTCCTTGGCAGAAACCTTTTTTGGTTCCAAATTTTTTTTCTTCTTTTTATCTCTCATGCAGCAAAACAAAGTTTTAAAATGCAGTTGTGTATCCTTCTCTATCACAACTTCCTACTGGCCTCAAATATTTAGTGGGAGACTGGTCCTAACCTCACAAAACTGCTGACTGCACAGTGATGAAGGGTCGACACGGGTCACTGATGTCTCCATCAGCCTCTGACGCCATCTGTCACCCCAGCGTGCTAAGAGGAATGGAAAGCAAAGGATTGTGGGAAAGCACTAATTTTAATACCTTTAGTTACCCATTTGCCCGAATAGTCAATGTCTTTACGCGCAGGTGGGCAGTTACAGTAGTTGACCACAGCGTCCAGGAAAAAACAAATGACTCCGACAGAGAAAGAAAAATCAATCTGTTTGCAGTGAATTAATCTACATTACTACTGCAGCAGTACCCGCGGCAACCAGGACGAACATCCATTATCTTTTGTGAGAGCGACTCTGTTATTGGCTAAGTAAAATGATGTATTGACTGATGAAAGAAGCAGCGCGCGTGGTTAGCGCTACTCTCAGAATGCCGTAGCTAGCTGGTCTCGCTCAGCGGTCCGATCGGATGTTCTGCTTTCCTTCCCTTCGAACTCGCCTGCTGAAATCGAAATCCCACTGCTCCGAAAGCACACGCTGACAACAGCTATTGATTTCTACATTATTTGTATAAAAAAAGGAATGGGAAGAAAGGCACGCAGTCAAACCCCATTTCTAGAGTGCTAAAATCTGCACCTCGCACCCTCATCGCGTTAATTTGAATCGGTTTGGGAATGACTCAGCATCTGTGTCAAATATTTCCTTGTATGTTGAAAGGCAAATGGAAAAAACAGATGGCGGGAGGTAATAGACCCAAGGTAATATCCCTTTAGTTCTGGATGGTGTGTTTAGAGAGAACATTAATACTCAGGATAAGAATCATGTACTAAGAGGCCGCAGTGTGGCAGATGGCCATTTCCTACCGCTCTACGGTGAGTAAGCGGCACAGGCGTTCTCAGTATCAGCGGAAGTATGCAGCAATTACATTCTGAATGGTGAGCGTCAAACTCTAAATGGCTTTTTTCATTATCTGGCTAAATGGTTTAAAATGAATAAATTCATTAACTGTGTTTGCAATCCCAGCCGTTCGGCAACTTGTGTGAGCGCACACGTCACGTTGCTGCGAGGGCCCTTAAGCCATTTAATGTCAGTGACCTGAGGAAATTCATTTACAATGTATTGCTATTGCATTAGTGAATCACTTGTATTTTCCCTCTCCTGTTTTCATCCTTCAGTGGATCTAAATAATTAACAACTTGTTCGTGAATGCAGCCGTTCATTCACGGTAGTGTGCCGTTACTCAGTTCTAGGCCGACGTTTAACAGCTCCCCTGGTTTCTGTCACGCCCTCATTACCTCACATCTCCAGGTCTAGGGAATGGACAGCTAAATCATTTCCGAACAGCTTGCGTCCTCCTGAAACCACATTCGGTTTTACATCCATTCCACAGAGGCCAGGAGATGGATGGAAGAGGAGCATTACCATGCTGAGTTCAAGGCTTGCTGTCCTCTCTTTCTCCATCAAGTCCAGCGTTGGAGATCTAATTACAGAATCTGGATAGAGGTAGAAGTCAATAATGAATGTTAATGTGCTGTATTTCAGCTGCACTGGCAGTGAATGAGATCGGGGCTTCTATTCAAGGCAAAAACAGCATGTTTTGCATTTGTTGCCATAAGAATAATTGCCTGCTGTCTTTTTGCCACTGTCAGCCTATCCGGATATTTCCTATAGGAATAATGGATGTAACATGCAGTTAGTCATGGTGTTTTGAGATGCATTAGAGGATAAAGAGCTTAAGATTGACATTGTACTATACTTTGTGTGCAAGGTGGATTGGCCCCTTCACTGTTTTCACTTATTTATTCATATAGCATCGATTGATTTGTTGCACACCTTTTTAGCATTATATGTTATCATTTAAACAACTGGAAATGAAATTTTCTGATCCACAAAATGTGCATTGGTGCTTGAGTTTAGAAACGAGGCTTCTTTGGTCCAGATTTGTTGTGTTTTATGGGGATGGGCGATAAAGAATAATTCAAGTTTTTCCTTTTGCTTCAATTGAAAAAAAGTTTAATTTCTATAGAACATTATAATGTTTTGTGCAAAAAAAGTAAAAAACAAAGTGTCGGGCCCTATCATCTGGCGCAATGCACCGCAAAGCGCGACTCAAGTATTTTTTGCTAGTTTCAGCCTGACGCAGTTGTCACTTTCTTGTTCAGCGCCACATTGTTTACATAGCAAATACATTTGCGCCCATGGGCGTTCTGGTCTGAAAACAAGGTGTGTTCAGGCACATTGTTGGCGCATTGCTATTTTGAGGCAACTCAAATTTAAGACTACACCATTGACCAACTAAAACCTAAAGTCTAAAGGCGAAATATTGTTTTTGTTATTTAAAGAGCGCGTTTGTAATATGCGCCTATAAACGAGATGACAGTGCGCATTTGCTTTTTACACACATGGACAGCACACAAACGTTTTTAAATATAAAAATGTAAAGGATTAAAATGTAAAATATTATTTAAGCTGTTGGACATAAATGAGGACCAATTACGAGATGTTCGAAGGCGTAAAGAGCTGCAAATATTGCATTTATTTGTACCTGTGGATATGGTGAGATCAGAACCTTTTTTAGGTAATGCTTTTCAAAACACTTATGGCTCTGTCCTAGAGGTCTTCTCGGGTCCAAAGAAATGTACCCGACCCGAAATGACCCGAATCACTTCATACCCGACGTGCATAAATAATTTTTCTTTAAAGAAAGACCCGACCTGAGAAAATTAGACCAGAGTCCGACCCGAACTAGTGAAATTTTTTTTTTAACCCGACTGGAACCGAATGTAAACGGCACTGACGTGTGTGCATTCTGCAGACCCATGCGCAGCAGTCAGACAGAAAGAAACTCCGGTGGCCTTGCAACCAATTTGACGCGCTGCTCCATTCGTTTTACTTTGTTATCTGACGAAGATTTATAATTGACTGACATGTTTGTCTCAACGAAAATGAAACTTCCGACAACCACACAATGTCGCAAGTGCTCTTGGCAAACAGATGAGAGGTTTGAAAAGGACATTGACGCACACAGGCGAGAGAGTTCGGGTCTTCTCGGGTCCGTTCAGAAAAAACACATTCATTTTTTAATTACCCGAGACCCGATGCCGCTATTATTGTACCCGACCCGTGTCCGAGGCACATGTGAAACTTTTAGACCCGAACCCGATCGGGTCTCCGGTCGGACCTCGGGTTTTAAGGTCTAAGTGCACCCGTGAAGACCTCTACTCTGTCCTAGTGCTGAAACGTTTCGACTTTCCACATGTTTGTGAATTCTTTAACTCCTGTTTGATACAAATAAAGTATTTTTAGACTGCAAACTTTTTCTTGCATATTTGTAAATATTCTTTGAGATCATCCAATCATATTGGCTATCCATATATTTACAGCAGTTAAAAGCCTGCTCATTTTACTTCCACGACTGAAAGAAAACGACTTTTAAAAGAAATTTCCTCCACATTTTACTAATTCTACCATCTAAATAAGGAATTGGCATCCCCTAAAGGGGATGGGAGATAAGACTCGCATTGGTTTATTGCACATTACACCCCAAACACACCCATTACTCATTATGAATTGTAACATGGCTTCACTTCTTACACTGTCTTTTTCTCTTACTGTCATACTGTCAGAAGATGATCTCCTGTGAATTTGTGAAAGTTTTGATTGCTTTTGTCTTAATTGTGAAGCCCTTTCAAAAAACTCTATTTATATGCATTGATGCACAATACAAGGATGGTTAGATAAAGGATCATGGCTGTATGAATGTGTGGATATCTATCTATTATAGGCAGATATATAAACAATATATAGACCGTATTTTATTGTGTGCTACATCCATCTATGGGGTAAGTTGTAACGTTTGCACTTCTGACACTTTCATTGTAATTGTACGATAACAGTAGGTCCCACAAACAAACTTTAATTGTTCATTTGTAGCAGAGATGTGTGTTGATTGTGTTGAAAAATGATTAATCTAACTTAAAAAAAATTCAATGATAGATTGAATGATTTGGCCAAAGCAAAAAAAAGGGTTCCTTTTTCCTATTCCTACTTTTTTTTATTAAATGAACACATGAAAATGCTAAATAATAATGATTTGTTTAGTATCTTTTTTTTTTTTAAACCAAACCATCTCCATATTACAAATTATGCATTCTTTTTAGGAACTAATGCATCATTCATTCCTCTTTTCACACCTGTCGGTTGATGTCGCCACCTCCGTCAAAAATTTGATATATTTATAGTAACCGAATGCTCTCTGCATGTATTATGCGTTTATCAAATACTTAAGCTTCAAATGCATATAATCCCGGCTTTAGGCAATTTAGAAATAGGGGTTTGTTGGCAGGATCTAAGAGCCTGGTAGAAAATGCTATTTACAATAAACATCTCAGACGCACTTAAAGGGTTTTGCATCTGAGCTCTTTAAATAATCTCTGAGATCTTTGACTGAATGGTTCTTTGAGAAAGCAAAAATGGTTCTTCTATGGCATCACTGTGAAGAACCTTTTTAGCACTTTTATTTTTTGATAGTATACCGTCTTTGGCACATTAATGTTTTTTAATATCTTCAGCACAATTATCTCAATTATTTCTAATTTGATTTTACACATATCGCCCAGCCCTATTTTGTCATATTTTGTGTTGCCCGATCTTTCTTAAAAACTGATTTGTTCTCTCCTAAAATATCTTTAGTAATAATAAAAATAACTCTGGTCCCCTGAATCTATATGTGTATGCTTGGAGAAATCTGCCTTGTCAAAGATGACATGACTGCTTGTCTGTTATTCAGTCGGCGTGTCTTATGAAGGTCGCAGTGGTGTGACTGCGATGAATGCGGCTCCTGTGTTTGTGCTTTGAGTCTGGTGATTAAGTGAACTTTAAATGAGGTTTGGTTCAGCTTGTGGTAGAGTTTGCATTGCCGCGTTTTATGCACATAGCAGAGGTATTAAAGAGATGTTCTGCCAATGTCCTCAGGGTCCTTTGTAAGCAATGATGAAAAATGAAAATGAATCTTTCATGAGATTTGGCGCAGTTGACTGGACCATATATTTTGTTGTGATTTGTAATAACAAAAGAGCAGAATGACATTTTCATGCCTTGCAGTAAAACAATTTATATTGTGATTAAAATAGGTGTATAGATTTTTTTTGCCTCGTGTCGCAGATCAAAGGCCATTATAATGGCATGGGTCCTGAAAAATGTCTTAACCAGGTCAAAATGTCATTAACCTTTGGAATCCGAACATTCCTGGGGTCCACTATGCAAATGCTATGAAATGAGAAACTGAGAACAACAGACACAAAGAGACAAAAAAAATGAAAGAAGACAATATGGAATTTATGAGTGCTGTCAGAAAAGATGAATTTTTCATTCTGACAGTGTACGATGCTTGTAGCACACATTTCTGCTATGGTGGATGCCCGTAGGAAGGAAAAATCACAAATAAGATCTCTTTAATGTTTCAAATGTTTCTCCAAGACAACAATCAAATTAAATGGAGAGCAAATTAAGTCTTCTGCTCAGATTTTTCTCAGGCGAAAAAGTAACTTCAGTGATCTGACGTATATGTTGTAGAGTTTCAGATGAAACTTAATGTCTCAAACTGTCAAGATCAATCAAAGTCAGAGATTTCTGTGTTTCTCACCAATTTTCTTTTTTAATAATTTAAGCTAATTTTACATCTCTGTACACTCTCAGAATAAAATGTCCAAAGCTGTTACTGGTGTGGTACCCTTTCAAAAAGTACATCTTTGTACCTAAAGAATGCATATTAGTATCTAAGCTGTACATTCTGTACAGTATGTTGGTACCAAATGTATACAAATCTGTACCTATATGTACACTGTAAAGGTCATGTAAGGACCTTTTAAAAGGGTAACATCCCAGTGACAACTGTTAAACCATTTTTTTTGGAGAGTGTACTACTGTATTCGTTTTTAACTTCTTTCCTTTGTCTTCCTTCTCTCCTACCCATTATACACTCTCAGCACTGGCTATCAGTTTGATACAGAAACCATTTTAAAATTTTGCTGTTTCTTTATAAATCCTTTAACCTAACCCCTCCATGCAATCTCCCTTAGATAATGCAATGGACAATATTTACTGTGGCCTGCAATCCAGGTGTAACATAAACTCAGATCGGGTAAGATCTTTTTGCAGTTCAATTTATTAACTGCAGCACAAGGATGATAAGACAATATGTAAGGGATGACACTGGAAGTAATAAAGAATACAACATCCACAGACGTAGAGATAACAGGCTTGGATCAGGGCAGGCAGCAAACAATCTACAGAGTATAGTCAGAAAAACAGACCAAAGGTAACCAGAAACTTGTTGCCAATTTTGCCAAAAAAAAAACAAGGCTTAGCAAGGGCTTCGACTGAAAGCTTAGGGAGCTGACTTGTTGCCTTCCTGCTTCATGAGGCAATGACTTTGGAGGCATGAAGGCAGCTATAGGGGAAACTGACATTCGGACAGCTTTCATAGGCAGCGTAAAGGAATTCTGTTTGAAATATAAAAAAAGAGCGCCTTTGTGGTGACTAAACCCATATTTGAAAACTGCAATACTAATTTTAGGCTAGAAATCCAATCAAAAGGTGTAATATGTGATGATTTTATTTTTTTACACTAAATTCCGGCCAAGAAAGCGGCACAAATTTAATTTTTTCAAACTCGACCAGGCTCACCCAATCACATTCCCCATGCATGCCCATGCACTGAATTGTGATGGTGAAGGTATCTCAGGACACAGGAAGTAAACACAACATTGTATTCAAACATGCCTTGATTCACTCATGCATAGCATGATGGGAAATGGAGTTCTGAGTTAGTACTCAGGTGAATTGAGAGTTCTGATGACCGGAAACGAGATTGTGGACATCCATGACACCAGGGGAGGAAAGGCCAAGACTTTGCAATGGATGAAATAGCTGGCCATTATCTGTTATACTGTAGCTCCTTTATTTGATCTTTTATTCTGCGATAGTTTGGTTAAATCCTAATGTAGCAACCAAAGTTACGTGACCGGTTGAGGCACAGCAGAGCGATTTATACTGGACAGCTACACCCAGAGGAACATTTTGTTGCACTTTTAAAGCTCTAAAACATATTGGACATCGTGTGTTGTATTTGGAAGTAGTAATTACTTCCAAATACAATATTATCGCGTGCGCACATGAAACTAAACTTTATTACATTTTGTCTCCATGTCCCCTTAGGGGCTCCGTATCATGTATTGGTTACTCAACTGCTTTTTCCTATTTTCAAATCATTGTTGCTTCGGTTTAGGGTTAGATTTGGTGTTTGCATTAGGATGTCACTTTAAGTATTGGTTTATACAATTTTTTCGGATACATTTTTTCTATTTTCAGATTTTTAAACCATTGTCACCTGGCGTTAAGGTTAGAGTTGGGTTTGGGTAAGGATGTCATTTTATGTAAATCTAACCCTAACCGAAGCAACAATGGTAAGAAAATAGGACAAAACAGTTGAGTAACCAATACATGACAATGACACATAAACAGAAAAAATTTGTGACAGTATCACGAAAAAGAAGAAAAAAAATTACGTGACTATGG